>NC_056741.1:1158028062-1158235562 GCF_019279795.1 Protopterus annectens | reverse complement strand
TCGAGCTACACATCCTTTAGGGATATAAACCTCAACACAACAATGAATAGAACATGCTGGAGAGATAGATTCCCTTCACAGAGACTTCCCTTACTATGGAACAGGGTCCCGATCTACATAAGACAGAGCCCCTCACTATCACTCTTCAAGAGGAACCTTGATGAGTGGATGGGTAACAGAAAGTTCACACCGGGGATCACACCAAAAGCACTACTAGGTAGGGGCCAAGGGTACTAGCTGCTAGTACAAGGGTCTAGGGAACTACTAAAGGGGCGGTGAATACCACACAATGTAGCTGGGCTAATCTATGCCTTCGGGCAGGTAGCCCAGTACCAACCTATGAACCTATTTGATTTTCCTAGTCATGTATTATGTAGCCATTGTGACATGAACTTGAATCTTAGTGAATGTAAGTATAGTCATCGTATGTATTGTAACACACTAACTTTAGAAATATGTAATATGCCTTTAAATGTGTTGTAGGATGGGATGTGAGAATATTTTCACAAACAGATAGCTAAGCAGCACTCTGTATTAGCCAAAGTCATCATCAGGTACTGTGATATAAAGGAATGTTCAATGTAGTCGTAATACAACAAACCCAAAGCCTCAGTGACCCTACCTAGGAAAAATAATCATACATGCATACTTCTCCCACGCCAAGATCAAACAGCACTTTAAATGCTTACAAAGAAATTACTTCTGTGACTTCTTATTAAAGAGAATAAAGAGAATTTAAAGTCTTGCCTGCCCTGAATTTAAATCTTTTCTTCATTATTCTAGACTCAGCTATGGGAAGCCAGCCTAGAGGGTTATTATTCTAAGTCTCTCTTGCACATGATATAAAATTAATATCAAAGGTGGCAGCCAAAAGCTTGTTTTAAGACATTTATATATCAAGATTACCTCACTCCTGAGTAACATATAGTGTTCAAAATATACATTTATAGTTTTCAGCCTTTATTTATAACGAAGTTCAACTCTAGAGGTCTGTCTAATTAATGCTTTTTGGACTGTTCAAGGTTTTTCAGTGAGCTTGGATCTACAGGACAACTGTTTTGCAATGACAAGCACTGCCCCCCAGAGCTGCAAACCAGATTCTCCTGACATTGCTTTAAATTCTCACTCCAACTGTCTAATCAATAAAAAAAGGGTCTGTTGTCAGGGATATGAACTTTTCCACTATCTCTGTTAGAAGCTTGGTGGATATGGACATCCTCAGGCCATGCAGAAATTGCCTCATGTTTACCGAGAAGTAGTTAATTCTCACTAAACTGGTATGGTATGTGAGAGATGTATTTACACAATATCATTGGAGGGATCGCTCTCAAATAAAAGTAATCCTCATGTCAATAAGGTTGTCAGTAGTACACACACTGCATCCATCACACGCAATACAAAGCAGACATATAGACCCACATATGCTGAGGCATTTAAATGTAGCCTTCCTAAATCACAAAGACCTCCACAATGAAGTACATACCCTCAGCAGCTTCAAATGTACTCTTTCAAAACAACACCTACATCAACATGTACAGCCACATCTCATGGAGCCTCTATTTCTAAGCCCGTAAGTCAAGCCACCACACAATCTGGTCATTGGAGATTCCATTGTGAGACACACTGATGTCCCTCTCACCAGGATGAGTAAGGAGAAAGTCACGGTCATTTGCTTATCAGGGACTAGGATCCACCACATTAGCACACAGGTCATTGGACCAAAAGTACCAGTATGATCCAGTCATAGTCCATGTGAGTGTAAATGACCTGAGATATACCTCACAAGACTATATGAAGAGGGACATAATAGAGCTCTCAGAATGTGTGGCCCCAGCTGGTATGAGCCTAGCACTGAGCAGCATTTTATCCTCTCCAAGGGTGGCGCAGTGTTGCAGCAGTTAGCATTGTAGCCTCACAGAAAGAGGTTCTCCAGTTTGATTCTCGACTGGGGTGCCTTCTGTGTGGAGTCTGCAAGCCCTCCCTGCATTCATGTGGGTTTCCTCTGGGTGCTCCTGTTTCCTCCCACATTCCAAAGATATGCTCCTGGAGCATTTATCCCCGGGCCTCCGCTGAAAATGAGCTCTGTCCCAGTCAGACTTTCCCAGTAAACAAATGTTAAATAAATAAAAAAGTAAATTATGCCACAATACAAACTAAAGAAGACTGACTTTAATATTTGCTTAGTTTCTGTTGTTATTCTAAGGGGGTGCAATATTTGTCAGCATAGAAGGAAATGGTCAACAGACCACATTGCTTTGCCAGGAATGGTCTGCACCTCTCCCCTCTAGGCTTTTGAATGTTAGCTAAAATGTTGTCTTCCCCCATAGTGCCTTTTTTTGGCAATGCCATACTGAAAGTACTTCCGACATAGCAAATCAAAACCAAAAAATGTAAAGGTATTACTGCTCAATGCTAAGAGTATAAACAAAAAACTCCACTCCCTAGAAGCTCTTCAACCTAGAGAATGTTGATGTCTATGTGGTCACAGAGACATGATTTAAAGCTGCAGAGAGCACACTGACAGTGTAAAATTATAATGCCTTCAGATTGGTCAAAGAGGACAATGCACTCGAGCTTCTCCAGGGAACAGCTCCTTAATGCTCTCTCTAAGGCCAAGAACCCTGCATCAATGGATCCAGACAGTATCCCAGGATGTTTTCTAAATAGCATGACACATGACATATCAGGCCCTCTGGAATTGGTATCTAACTGTAGCCTCCAAACAGGCTTCATGCCTCATGAATGGAGAACCTCAACAGTCATCCCTCTGCACAAAAGTGGACCATCTACAGACCCTGGAAACTACAGACCTGTAAGTCCCACTAACCTCATATGCAAGCTATGGAAAGAATTATCATGGAAGTGATCAATAATCATATAGTAAACCTCCAAATACTGGACCAAACCCAATTTGTGTTCATCAAGAGCAGGCCATGCCTACTCAGCCTGGTGGATTATTTTGAGAAGGTTACCAAAATCAATGGAGGAGGGCAAAATGGTTCACACTGCTTACCTTGACCTGGCCAAGGCATTTGACACAATACCTCACTCAGGCATTGTTGACAAACTCAAGAGGTTAGGTACAAACCCTTATGTCACCTGGTAGATAGCCACCTAGCTGACAGACAGGACCCAGGAAGTTAGAATTGGGGAGTTCATCTCTACAAGGAGGCCAGTTTCAAGTGGATTCCCTCAGGGATCAGTCCTGGGACTGCTCCTTTTTGGCATTTACTTCTCTGAAGTCAAGACCAATGTCAATGGCCTCTGGCTGACTAAATTTGCAGATGATTGCAAATTAGGAGCTGTCATTGAATCCCACACTGAAACAAATGTTCTCCAGGAAGGGCTGACACACACAAACTACTGGTGTCAGAGCCATGGACTAAATCTAAATGCCAAGAAATGCATAATAGTATCCTTTGGGAAGTCACCCACCCCTTGTAACTATCAAATTGACAACACACCCCTTAAAGTTGACCCAGTAGTCAGGGGCTTAGGGATACACATAGACATAGCCTTTGACTATCATGTGTCTACATTAGTGAGGAAATCATTCTATGTTCATAGGTTCATAGGTTCATAGGTAGGTACTAGGCTATTGGCCCTAGGGCCTATACAAGCCTAGCCAAAAATGTACCCTGGCTTTCGCCACCCAAGAAAATTATTTTCCTGTGCCCCTGTCAAGCAGAACCACAGAAGTGATCACCGGGGTGAATTTCCTATTACCCATCCAATCATCAAGATTTTTCTTGAAGAGTGCTAATGAGGAGCTCTGTTTGACATAGATAGGTAGTCTGTTCCAGAGTATGGGAAGTCTCTGGGACAGGAATCTATCCCTCCAGCATGTTCTGTTTATTGTGGTGACAAGGTTTAGGTCCCTAGACTGTGTAGCTCGGAGGGATTGGGATTTCTTTAAGTGGAGCATGTCCAACAGCTCTGAGTTTGACATAGCTTTGTATGTTAGGCAGAGATCACCTCTGAGTAGGCGATATGCGACGGAGTAAAGCTGGAGTTTTTTGAGCCAGTCTGCGTAAGGCATCTGTTTGAGGCCAGTAATCCTCTTTGTGAGGTATTTTTGCGGCCTTTCCAGTTGTTGTAGATGTCTTGTGAGGTATATACCAGAAGGGGGCATTGTACTCTATAATGGATCTAATGAGTGATGAGTAGAGAGGAACAATGACCTCTTTTTTTCTGGATGAGAAACCTTTTGTGATGAGGTGTGCCACGTAGAAGAATTTCCTGACCACTTTAGCGATTTGATTATCAAAGGAGAGACTACTGTCCACCTGTGTCCCAAGGTCTCTTATCACACTTTTGGTGTTAAGTAGACTACTGCCTATGTGGTAGTTCATGGGTACAGAATTTTTACCAAAGGGGATGACAATGCACTTTTTGGCACTGAGTTTGAGACAATGTCTTTGACACCAGGCATCTGTCTCAGTGAGGCCCTTTTGTAGGATGTCCACATCATTAGGAGTTTCAATTATGGCTCCTAGTTTGCAGTCATCTGTGAATTTAGTTAGCCAAAGACCTTCTGTGTTAGACTGTACTTCAGAGAAGTAGATACCAAACAGGAGAGGACCCAGGACTGAACCTTGTGGTACTCCACTTGTCACTGGTCTGAAGTCTGATTTGGAGTCTGCAACTTTCACAGTGTGGGTTCTTTCAGTAAGCTAGTTGGCAACCCATCTTGTGACATAGGGATTTATACCTAGTTTAGTGAGTTTATCTGTAATTCCAGAGTGGGGGATGGTGTCGAATGCCTTGGCGAGATCTAGATAGGCTGCGTGAACCACCTTACCCTCATCTATGGCTTTGGTGACTACTTCAAAGAAGTCTATCAGGTTTAGGAGACATGATCTGCCTTTTGCAAACTCAAACTGTGTGGGGTCCAGGGTTTGGAGATCTCCAATGTCTTTGTTTATGAGTTCCATGATGATACGTTCCATGGCCTTGCAGACGAGGCTCGTCAGGCTAATGGGGCGGTAGTTCCCGGGATCTGTTGTGGCCCCCCTTTGTGGAGTGGGATAACTGTCACAGTGCGCCATTCAATGGGCACAAAGCCTGATGTGAGGCTATGATTGAACATGGTACTTAGATGGGGTGCCAGTTCATTCTGTAGTTCATGTAGAAGGCAGCCTGGGATGTTGTCAGGTCCCATGGATGCTGTGTTCTTGGCTTTGGAGAGTGAAGTTTTTACCTGTGCAGCCATGATTACAGGAGCTTTGCATTCTTTTGGTATAAAGATGGGCCCTTTAGGGGATGAGAGGGGGGTAAAGATAGCACTGAACCTATCTGCCAGGATGTTGGCAATATCAGTTGGTTCTGTATATTTAGTGACATTGTGCTGTAACTCAGAGCAGATCTGAGTGTTGCCATTGAGATTTTTGACATAGCTATAGAATGCTTTGTGGTTGTCTTTAGAATCAGTGGCAATGTTGTTTTCATAACTAGCTTTGGAGGATTTTATGAGGGATCTCAGCTTCTTACTGAGGCTGACCAGGGAGTTCCTCCAATCGTGGGATTTTACTCTTTTTTGAAACAGTTTCTTTCTTCTGTTGTAGAGTTTATTTATGGCAGAAGACCACCAGATTAGCTTCCTTTTTTTTGGAGGATAGCATCTTGGTTCTGTTAGGGTTAGCACGATCCATGCACTCGTGTAAGTGCTTATAAAGTGCATTTGTGTAGGATTCTGCAGTCGTACCTCTATTGTCCATCTGCATGGGTGTCATGAAGTTTGCCACTTCTGTCTTAAGAAGCGTGAAGTTGGCTTTGGAGAAATTTTTTACGGTCGTTTTCCTAATGGGGGGGTGGGAGCGGGATGTGGATGTCTAGGGTGATTAGCTTGTGGTCAGATCTGACCAATGAGGAGCTGACCTCTGGTGTGGAACACTGGTCACCCATGTTGGTGATGACCAGGTCTAGGATATTGCTGCCTCTGGTGGGGGTGTGGATAAGTTGATCCAAAGCGTTGGAATTGATGATTTCCAGAAAACGTCGAGCAAAAGAGTTGGTACATGAGTAGTTTTCCCAGTTAATGGTAGGGTAGTTGAAATCACCCATTATTAGAGTGTTGGGTTGTACCTTAATATTTTCCAGTGTATCAAGAAAAGAGGAGTGGGAATCCTGGGGCATGGTGGGGGGTCTGTAGCAAGCTACAATCTGGATTGTGGTTTTGCCCAGAGTTAGTTGAACTTGGATAATTTCTGATGCATTATGCTGAGCAACTAGCTTGGAGGTGTGGATATCCTTAATGAATATGGACACACCTCCACCTTTAGTGTTTCGGTCCGGGTTTGGTGGCCGAAAGGTGTGGTATGAATTATAGCCTGGTAATGCAGGGGTGCTCACTGGAGCTTTGAGCCAGGTCTCTGTCACTGCACAGATGTCAATGTTCTCCATTTTAAGGAGTGCCTTGAGTGAGTGCATTTTGAGGTTTAGACTTCTAGCATTGAGTAGCATTACCCTCAGATTTTGCTTGCTTGTACCTGTTACGGTGATGAATTTGTCATTTGAACCTTGCTTAAAAAAGGCACTATAGGGGTGGCAAGAGCCTTTGCCAGTATCCCGAATACCAAGGGCGACAGGTGCAGGCCATCTCTGGCAAAGCAGCGTGGTCTGTCGATCATGTCATCCCAGGCAGACAGATACTGTGCAACGTATAAACAAAGGTATGGTATCTAGGTCTAAGGAAGTCATTGTTCCACTGTATTTGGCATTCATCAGTCCTATCATTGAGTACAATGCCCCCTTTGGTATGTACCTAACCAGGCATATTCAACAATTGCAACATCCACAGAAGTTCCTCACTAAAAGAATACAGGGCATAAGTATCATGTCCTATGCAAACCACCTCAAGACCCTGTCCCTGTATTTTGTCACCTACAGACTGTTGAGGGGAGATCTATGCCTGGCATACAGGTCATTGTCAGACACACTCTAATGGAACTCCTACATATCTGAAAGCAAACAACACCAGAATTACCTGTTGTAAAGACTTAAACCTTTCCTTTGATATATATATAGGACCTGCTGGAGAGACAAGTATGTATCCCAGAGATTACGCAGTGTCTGGAACAGACTCCCCATCCATGGGAAACAGAGTTCCTCTCTAACCCAATTCAAGTGTTACTTGGACAAATGGATGTGGAACAGGAAATTCATCCCTAATTTGGCACCTATATCTCTAATTGACACAGGCAGCCTGTACATGGTTAATCTCCTAGGCCCCTGCTTGTAAATGTTTCATCTCCCAAGCCCCTGCTTATACTTATCAAGGGTACCAGAAATTGTCAGAGATTTGGGATGCATGGCTAGGCTTAAAAAGGTCCATGTGGTCATTTAGACTAGTAAACACCTATGAGCCTATGAACTTGTGAAGAGGGATAAAAAGCCTTTCCTTCTTAATGCTGAATGGAATTAAGGGTGTTTCCCATCCAAGCCCCCCCCCCCCAAAAAAAAGCATCCTTTGCCAATGATTATTACATTTTGTTCAGTCCACCATAAATGACATAACAATAGTTTTCCTACCTAGTTTCAATCCACATGGACACAGGATGACCCATCCTTACTTTGTACCCTCTAGCCTTATATGCATCAGCCTTTCACTTTTCCCACCTTAGAGTCAGTTAGACTAAATCTTTACTACTTAAACTTAGCAATACAAGTACCAAATTCTCCAAACATAATCTTTCTATCTCAAAGACTGCAGCTGAAAAAAATGCAAACCCCTGACTCATATCTTTCACCTTTTACTTATATCAGCATCTGTCTCATCAATATGTAAACCTGTATGCATAATACCTCTTGCAAAAATATCAACATTCACAGTTCTGAAGGATTACAGGCCCATAATCTGTGCTCTTTAACAAAAAACATGTGAAAAGCTCTATACAAACAGCTGCAAAATCAAAATAACAGTTATGGCCTTGTTGTGAGATGCTCAGCATGGCTTTCCTAATGCTTTTAGCACCTTTAGAGTCCATTTAAAGGTACAGATACTATTTAGTGCAATATGAATAAAGGCTATATCGCAGCAGGGCTCTCTCTAGACACAACTAGAACTTACAAAAATAAACTTTGGGGAAATTAGTGGCTTCAGTAGTTTAGAGAGATGAAGCCTTGACAACAGCCCAGTCGACCCAGGTTTGATTAGCAGTTCGGCCGCAGATATAGTGGCAGGGAAAATGGATGTGCCTACCCTGGGGTGGTGGACTCAAGGATGTCCTCTGTTATCAGCCCTGGTGGAGGCTTGTAGATGGGATCTAAAGGGGAAAAGGATGGTGGGCATACCTGAGCATGCCTGAGCCTCCACAGTGGTGGGGTGATACACTGCACACCTTCATTTCCCACCTGCCCTGACCCAGACCATGAAGCTGTGTATGAAAGGGGGATAGGAAATGGGGTAGAACATAAAGGAAACCCCTCACAGATCAATGCAGGAGGGAGCACCCCCTTCAGGATGTCCTTACGATCGTCTCCGTCCCAGCAAAAATTGTCCGCATTGGACAATGAGTGTTTGGAGAGCCAGTAGCCGCACTGAAACATGTGGAGCACTGGGACATCAGTTAAGTACAGCAGAAGAGGAGAAAAAAAGATACACAAAAAAAAATCCTGGGGAAAACACCATAAGCTAATTCCAGAATTATCTTTAAAAGAGATTTCTCTGAGTCTATTACAACAAATCCCTCTCCTCTGTGGACTTATTTAATGCAGGAGTGCCACAAGTACTAAGTCCTCCACTATTCTTCTTTGTCAATGACCTGTCCATAGAATATCCAAATCTCAAATTGGTTATGGATGCAAATGATATATTTCTCTGACAAGACAGGAGAAACCACTAAATTATGCAGCTGATCATCCTCAAAGATACATAGATCAGAGCACATGTATGTAACTTTAAGAAGCATTTCCAGATGTAGCACGTGCATATAAATAGTTAGCATGTGCAGGCAGCAGTGCCATTTTGAGAGAACAGCCAGAGTGTTAACATGTATGAGTGCAGTAGTCAGTCTGTTTATAAGATTATTTAAGTTTAAGTTATAAAGCCTCATTTCTGATGTGCTTGTGTGTAATAAAGCTACTTAAAAAGAACCCACAAATTTTCGTCTGTTTTATCCTGACCAGACAAGTGACACATACCATGCAAACATGCCAAGAAAACTGATACGGTCTTCACTGTCACAAGGAAACTATTCACTACTTCCCCCATCAACATAAAGGATCTCAAAGATAATACTGCCCCCAGTGTCATTGACCAGAGATGCCTAGGCCTAATTCTTGATCCAGCTCTTTCCTCTGCAACACATACTATCAGCAAATAAAGTCCTAGCTCAACTGAAACTTTGCTGTAAACGTATCATCTTCTGTCTCCAAAAGGTTGCTTAGCCATTGCCAAAAATGTATTACTACCTAAAATAAAATATCAGCTCCATTTTCTCATAATTCACACTGCAAATAATACCTATATGATTAATATGGCAGAGAAAAAAGATGAGCAGATTTATTCTTATAATAGACTTCTTACTCCATCACTGTAAATTGCTGGAAAACACGTGTTTTATATCTGTGACTAAAAGGACCACCTTTCCTCTAAGCACTCTAACGTTCACGGTTTTGAAACAATGCCACTGCTCCCCAATAAAAGTTAAGTTACCTATTCAAGACAACCCATATGGCCTTTGTAGCTCATAAGACAACTACTTCTTTATCACCCATGACTCAAAAATGCATGAGAAAAAAACGCTTCCTCAAGAATGGCTCGTGTAACTTAGAACCATCTGCTTGCTGAAATCAAAAAACATAAAACTACTAAAGACTTTAAAGACAAGTTTAAGACACACCTCATTTCAGAATCTATTTGCAGCTGCTACAGTGACAATGGTTAATGCCTGTTGTCATTGCCTATTTTCAAATACTATATATTATTGTTGGGATCCAGCATCAAGTCTCCGAGACATTTCCTTGTAAGAAACACCACCAAAACAAGGAGGTCCCAGCACTAGTTTGCTGTGGATAAGCACAGTCTTAAAATTTATTCATGGTGGTCACAAATGCTTCCTAGAAAGGTGTCATATAGCTCTGCTATGCTCCAAAAGGAAGCTGTCTGGCTGCACGTTAAAAGCATAGTCATTCCTGTCTGACAAAGTACAATAACTGCAAGTAAAGAACAGCACAGTACAGAGAAACATTTGTCATGGAGCTGCAGCTGTGAATGACTGGGTATAATGCATAACAATGAATAAATAATGCAGGGGACATTTTGCGGATTGAGTGCTCCATGTAAAAGTTGTATTAGTATTATTATTGCCATTAGGAAGCACATTATATATGTGCAGTTATAAAAAACTAATATTAATGTGCAGTAATGTATAACTTTGCAAGAGAAGACTTCTTTTAAATATGAAGTAAACATATGGATGTTTTGTGAAATCGAGGACAGATAACAGGTGTGAGATACTGAACCGCAACCACAGAAAGTCGAAGTAAGCAACATTTATACAAGTAAGCATTAACAGCAGCATGCCATTATAGCAATATGCATGTTCTACCCAATTTACAGTATCAATCTAAAGGTTCAAGTTAAAATACATAATTAAATAAATCTGTCTGCTTCCCTGTACCTAAAGAAGCACTGTACTGTGTCTCACAAGAAAATGTGATATAAGCTGTTCCAACAAAGGCAAAAAAGACAAAAATAGTATTGGATACAAAGATATGCCAAAGGGAGCATAACAGGGAGGTTTAACTAAGTAAAGCATACAGGACAAGTAAATGTGATAAGTCATGCATTTAAAGGGTAAATGTATTCTAAGGGTACACTCCATGGAAAACAACATCAATTGCATAGCACATCAAAAGCCATCTCAAGCACATTGAATGACTGTCCTAAAACAGTACCTCACTGCAAATAAACCAGTACTGACAAGGCAACTATTAGAAACACATCACCAGTCAGGAGTACACAGACCAACAGAGTCCACCATTAAGGATAATGTCTGAAGTTCACTGTACATAACAGGGTATTACAGTTCCTCAGTGCCTCAGAGTGGCCCTCCTGGGCACCATTACATAGTTTCCACGGGCACACAAAGGACCACAGGCAGCCAGTTGCCCTGAATGCATAACAGTAAGATCATAGATGATGAGCAACCCAGCCCAAGTAAAGTAGCCATGCTGAATATTGTATATCAGTGCAGACCAGGACAATGTAGCAGGAAGTATTTCACAGTAGCCAGCCAATGTGGAAAGCCAGTACTAGTGCATATAATTCAGGGGACTCCTACTTTGGTATCATCAGCATAGTTAGTCTAAATGCTCTTAATAGATGGAAAGATTTATTGTTTATTATTTATTTATTTATTTTACATTTGGTTACCGGGAAAGTCCAACTGGACATGAATTCTTTTTCATCGGAGACCCAGGGAGAAACGCTCTACAAATCACATTTACATAAACAATAATGGTTTACAATTTTGTTCACACAGTCAAATAAATACAAATGATGAGTAGCATTATTTATCATGTAACAAAATGTATATAACAGGAGCAACAATTAGCAATCTTAGTTTCACTATAAAGTATCTTTTACATTTTAGCAGCTGCCAAAGGGTAAGCAAGGATAAGACATGGATAGATGTAATTATATAAGAAATGTAAGGAGAGAAGTGGGATGAAAGTGTAATTGATGGTCACATGAAAGGAGATAGAGAGTAGGAAGACAGAGTCTTAGTTTTAGCCTGTACTTTCACATTTGCATTTTTAAATTCAAGTATAGAAGCTGTGGCTGTGATGGGGGGGGGGGGGAGATTGTTCCAGGGTATTGTTATAGTGCTGGAGCAGAGGGATGAACTGCTGTATTATTATCTTTAGTTACTGTGAGGAGAAATTTCTTATTGGAGCGTAGTTGTCTGGTACAAGATTATGGAAGTATCAGGTCTTGTAGTGAGGGGGTTTTCTCGGGATGATATAGAATTTTGTGTGTCAGGGTAAGTTGATTATATAGCAGTAGATGGGGAAGTTCAAGCCATTTGAGCTTTTTGAGAGCTAGACACTGTTGTGATCTGTAGGAACTGTTGGTAGCGAATTTGGCAATTTTGTTGTAGCAGGCTTTTAGCTTGGTTAGGTCAGATTTTCAAAGGTTGGTTAGGATTGGAGAAGCATATAATAATGTGGAGGTAAGATGTGTGCATGCAATAGTGGCCCTAGTAGTGTCTGTTAAAAACACTTTATTTCTATATAGAGTACCTATTTTTTGTGGACTTTCTTTATGGTAAGAGAGATATGGATATCAAATTTCATGTTCAAGTCAATCGCAACACCGAGAAGCTTTGTGTGGGTAACAGGAGATATGATAGTCTTGTTATTGGATATGATGTTGAATAAGAGGTCAGGATTGGCATGTTGCATGGGTTGGAAGATGATAAGCTGTGTTTTGTTTGGGTTCAGTGGTGGTCAGTAAGCCAAGATTCAACACAGAGAAAGGAGGCTTAGTTTGTTGGTGTAATTCCTGGAGTGAAGAGGAGGCACAGACTAATGTAGAATCATCTGCATACTGGATGACTGAGGAGTGGAGAATATAGGTGTAGAGGTTATTGGTAAATATAGTAAACAATAGAGGTCCAAGGATGGAGCCTTGTGGAACCCCTATTGTTACTGGAAGCAGAGGAGATAGTTCCTAGTGCCATTTAACTGCCTGCTGTCTACCTGTTAGGTAACTGTGAAACCATGCTATAGTGTTTTGGCTAAGACTGAGTTCTGATAGAGCTTTTAAAAGTTTGTTATGATTAACCACATCAAAGGCCTTGGAAAAGTCCAGGAAGATGGCTGATACATATTTACCATCCTTTCTGTGTTCATTAACTGAGTGAATGACATGAGTGCAGTGGCAGTGCTATGGGAAGGCCTGAAACCATGTTGAGTGTTAGTGAGCAGTTTCTTGTGCTGAGGTGTTCCACAATGTGTATGTGAACACACCTTTCTAGTATTTTAGAAAGGGGAGACAGTATGGCTATGGGGCTAATTAGTTCTTTTGAGTTGCCCCTTTATGAAGGGGGATAATATGGGAGATTTTCCAGAGATCAGGAACTAGCTTTTTGGAGATAGAGTGGTTGATAAGGATGCCTACTGGATATGCTATTAAATCAGCAGCTATTTTTAGGAATTCAGCTGGGAATCCATCTGTAGCATGTGTAGTTGCTTTTAGCTTTTTGAGTAGTTTTTTAATCAGGTTTATAGGGACGAGTTGAAAGGTAAAGCTATTTTCATTATTAAGGTATATGTGTGTCTTATTGTGGTTGCAGGAGTTTTGAGAGTTTGCTAGTGTGAGAATGGATTTAGTAAAAAGTTTGTTAAATTGGGTAGCAATATTATTTGAGGTGTCTATAGTAGTAGGGAGAGGGTTTTAGATATTCCTGGCTGAAGAACCTTATTAATAGCTGTCCAGAATTTTCTTGGATTATGTTGCTATTTCATTTGTATGCTGTGATGGATATTACATGTTGTGAAAGACAGACATAAATATGCCAACTAGAAATGGTCCCAACAGCAACACACATGGAATATCCACAACAACTATCCTTTCTTTCTGATAATCTAATTCTAAGGCAGACTTTACATTTTCTGTGTGACTATGTATTGCTCAACCCATATGATTATATATTTACTAATATTAAGGTTCTCATAAACTGGAGGATCTTATCATGTGGAACTGCATCAAAGCCTCTTGAGAGATGCAAATAAACCACAACCACTAGTACCCCTAGGAGTACATAATGCAGTCATAAAACTTCACCAAATTGATCTGACAGGAATGTCAGAGCTAAAACTATGTTAAGACATCTACCAGCGCATGTATGACTGTTAAATTAAGGAAAGTGTCATTGTTTCTAAGACCTTACTGACATGATTTGTAAGACATATATGTCTACAATTCCTAACATTCCCAGACTCATCACTGTTTGGAACAGGAACGACCAGAGACTCCTTTTATATTTAGCTTGGAGAGCTAGAATCAGGAAGACTGTGTCTCATCTGAAGGAATGCCAAGAGGTGAGCATGAGGTCCTGGATGTGTGGAGTGGGGTAGCTGACTCCGAGCTATTTATGAAGCTGGAATTATGGCTAGAGTACAGCCTACATCCTAGACTTATGTTCAAATTATTAAATGTCTATATGAATGGTAAATATTTATGCTGGTGAGAAATCCTAAAGTACTTTTTTTTTACTTTAAAAGCCAAATGAGCTATACTTTTTCATTTATCTTTGTAAATTGGAAGAATAAAAAAATGTGTATTTATATACGTTGCCCCTAGTGTTTCCTTGGATATACTAATCCTTGCAGTTCATCTGTTGCCATGTGCAAACCATATTGGAGCTACCAGTTCCATGCAGCACTGTACAATTTTATTCTGCCCCTGAAGTATTTATGTTACTGTCCCTGGTATGTTATCCTGGTGACCCCAACAATGGAAGACTCACAACTGACCAGAGGCCAGTGCAACTATAGCAACAGCTAGTTGAGCTGGTGAGTGTAGCTGACAACCCAGTGCTGTGTCTGCTAGGAAGAAACTAATCAAGTAGGGGGACCTGGAATCATGCCTGGTCACATTTGAGTGTTGTGCATCCTTAGAAAACTGGTGCCAAGCAGACTGCTGAAAGAGCTGTCCTATGAGTTAAGAGGAGAGACAATTTATATAGCTTTGGAGGGAAATGGCTACAAACTGAAAAAAAAGAAGCTTTAACTATGGCTGGAGTTACCTCTGAAATAAAAACAAATAAAAACAATAAAATAAGAGCACAGATGCATAACAGAAGACATATTTTAATATCTGGCTAGAACCTGATAGCAATAGTAAACTGAAAATGCTAGATAGTTTAGCAGTAGACAGTTTTAAAATAGATATGTCTAATAAGCTAGTAACTTCAAAATAATGCTTATAATCAGTGGCACAATGTTTAAACTGAGCTGACAGCTTCTAAGTATAAGACTGCAGTAACAAAAGCACCATCTCCTATAAAGCAAACTAATGTCAGTATTGTGTTAATTTGTTTGAAATGTGGGGTGGGGTTCACATTGCTAAGTTCTGTGATACTCATTCTGGAGAGCATGTTAGCAGTGTGAAAACTGAAATGCATGCTACAAGTCAGACCATCTTTATAGCTGGAATAACTGGTTCAGTTTTATGTCAAGGTGTTATAACTAAGCTGGTAGACAGTATTGTACTTCAAATGGAAGTAAAGCTCAAGCCTTGTTAGACTTTGGAAGCATGGCTACCCTTGTCAATTATCCACTGGTATATAAACACTAGATTAGTAACAACCAATGAGTAGCGATAATATGCATTCATGTTCATAGAAAAGAATACTTACAGATTTAGAAATACAAAGAGTTCTAGGAGAACTGTTACTTCATGTGTCTGTAAACTATCATTTCTTTCATGGTGTAATACTAAAAAGAAAAATCTAGCAAAGCTAGACTTTCCACTTGTATCAGAGGCAACACGGGACATATGCAAATTACCCTTTAAGGATATCCAGTGTTTCAGCTAAATGGCAATTCTGAATGTCCATGACTTTTTCTTTTATTTTAAGTCCATTTATGGACAATTTCAGGCCAATAAAGCCAACCCTCTAGCTGTGGACATGCATGTTTCTGCCTTCTTATGGCATCATCAGCACAGCATAAGAGGAATGTTTGACTTTTGGAAACACAGCCCTGTGTGACCTTTTTACTCATTGTTTTAGTTCATGGTGTAATATTGGGAACAGATTTCTCCCTATTAAAGTACTATGGAGAATATGAAAGGAGACATAATTCAGGAGACACAATATGGCAAAGTGTTACACTTATCAAGAAAAAATAGAGCTACCCATTCAGAATAAGAATGAAATAAGGAACAAGGCAATATCACTTCTATAGAGATCCAGAATCATTACCAGGAAAAGGGAGTTAGCATGGAAGCTGCAAAAGTAGCTAGCATTTCGTAGTGGTTATGTATTAAAAAGGATCCTATCTGTTATCAGAAATGTTCCCTATAGATAGAGCAGCTGAAACCAAAAGTGCAAGATATGTCAGAATAGAAACAATGTAAACTCGTAGAGAATCCTGAAATAACAATCAGTACTAGACTTGATTGTGCAGAGTTAAAAGAATCATTGGCACAGAAACAAAATTAAAAACAGAGGAGGAAGAAAAGCACTTCAAAGATGACCCTGAAAACAAAGTGAATACTGAGACTGTGATAGGAATCTGTTATGTTTATGTAAAGCAGAAAATACAAATAGAGGCTGTCTGCAACAAGTATCTATAAGAAAAGGAGAAGCAAACCTGCAAATTAAAATAGTTCTGAAATACCCTTAATGGATGACGTGCAACACAGAGAAGGAAAACAAACTGAGAGGGTAGCATCCACACCCATTATCTCAGTGGGAGTAGGTCACCAAAAAAAATATATCACTCAAGAGGCTTGCACTAACAGCAAAGGCAATAAAGCAGTAGATTATTTTTTTCTAGAATTACCCTTTGCAGGGGAACTCTTTGAAGAAGCTGCAGTGCTAGTGTTTTTTTGTTTTGTTTTTGGGAGGGTGGTAAAGTTATGTTTTTCACCTCAAAGTATGTGGAAGAAAGTAAGCATGAGTTAGTGGACTTTAAAACAGCACAATGGGAAAGAAAGAAGGAATATAACGCAGATTGTAGAACAGGATAGTGAACAGAATGAAACCAACAGAGCCATAAACAGGTTGGGGTAAAAGGGGAAATTGCTCAGGAGCAAACTGCAAGAGGGTGAGACCACCAGGTGCTAAAGGGAAGAAACTGCATTGCCAGAATGTATTTATGAAGCCACAAGAATATCAAGGCTTCATAAACGAATGCCAATACTGCATCCACACTTGCAACAATCTTAGTGTGAGACAATAACTGTAGCAAGTTGCTTCTTATAGTTGTAGCAAGCATCTTGCTACAGTTACAGAAGTACTAAAGTCTTTTTTTTTATCCTCAACTTTAAGTTGAGGGGGTACAGTCTTTGGAACTGCATTTATTTTGTTCTTGATTTGAAGAGCTAAGGGTGTTATGTTACACTGATGATTGACAGCGGGTGTGGAATGAGCCAGCTATGGTTTTATTTTTAACAATTATCATTCACTAACATTATATCATTTATTTACTTCCTGCCTTTCCTTAAACCTCACTCCTCCTGAGCATTACTCTGTATGTATTTTTCCCACAATTTCCATTTATTTGTATGTAATTTGCTCATTCTAAAGATCTCACCACCAGTTCTTGTATCTCATTGTCAACATTCAGTACTTTGCTTACAGTTGAATCTGTCTTGCATCAAAAAGTACAATAATTTGAATCCAGGGAGATGCACTAAGTCTGAAATGAGAATTAGCTTTCATGTGTATTTTTCTGTTAGAAAGGATTTAGAAAAGAAAGCAAGAGCAGATACATTCTCTGGGTTAAGGATTTGCAGACAAATAAAATGAACTGTAAAAATTGTCCTACATTCTACATTAAAAGACAGGTGTGGGCTTTTCATGGACTAGCTGGGTATTACACAAATGTTGTACTTAAATGAGCAATTGTTGCCTGTATTTTGAAAGACCTTGCAACAGAAAGCTCTTGTCAAGGTGCATTGGTCCATTGAGGTAGACTTAACATTTAACAAAACCAAAAAGGATCATATGTGCCCTGTGTTGGTGACTCCTGCGTTTAGTAAAGAATGTACCTTCTATACTTATTTATCAGGGGTAAACTTAGGGCAGTGCTATCCCAACATATTCAAGTAGAGGAACATCCTGTGTGCTGAATCATGAAGAAGTTGAGCAATGCTGAAAGGAGATAATCAGCCACTGAAAGAGCATACCAAACTACAAAATGGGCCTTTTCTGCCTGGAAGTACTATTTGTTAGGTAGGCATTTCAGTTTCATAAGTGATCATACCCCACTGTAATGGCTGAGCTGGCAAACTAAGGGCAATACCACATTACCCCAGTGGGCACTGCCCCTACAACTATTTCTATATATAGTGACCCACAAGCCCAGCCCAGCTGATAAAAAAACCCAATGGATTATTGAGGGCCTACAACTCCTCATTATGTGTCTAAAACATCTGGTTTTGTGCTTGTAACATGTTCTTTGGAAAAATTGTATTGGGCCTTTAAATGTGTTGCAGGATGATATGTGAAAATATTCTCACAAACCAGAGGCTGGGCCATACTGTGTACTATCCAGTTAACAAAGTGGTGATTACCAATTACTGTGATATAAAAGCAAGCATTAAAGGAGAGAGATAAAAATATAACAAGATTAAGGGACTTGAAAGCAGGTAGGCTTCATAATTATCTAGATTCAATACCACAAGCACTTAACTGATTTTTTAAGGAGTTATATATCACACAAAAGAGAGTTAGGGACTGGTACAATACGGCAGAGAGATTCTTGCATAGCTTGGAGCTGCTAAAAATAAGGGTGGAAGAAGGAGACTATTTAATGAAGCCACTAACAAGAGAAGGAATGGAAGAGCAGTTAAAAATTCAAGCAACTGGCAAGTCTCCAGGGAAAGAATGGCAACCACTAGACTTATGGAGAGAAGTTAGAAACAAAAAATCCTAATAATATGACAGACTATTCAGCAAGACTAAGAAGCATAGAAAGATACAAAAGTTTTAAAGAAAGGCAGTTACTGTGATACTGAAGGAGGGGAAAGACCTAATTAACCTAGCATCATATTGCACTGCCTCAGTGTTAAACAGCAACTATAAAACTTTTACAGCCATTCTTGTTAAACAAGTGGCAAGAATTTTAATAAAAATAATAAATTTCCTCCTTTGCAGATCAATCCATAACAGAGACATTTGACAATGTATTAAAGACTCATTTGATAGCTCAAGATGTAGAAAATGGGTGAATCACTGTTGTTAGTAAGCCCAGCTGTAGAAAAGGTATTTGATAGTTTACAGTGGGATTATATATATGGATGGCAGTTGGGCGGCTGGGATTCCCCCCAAAATATTCAATTACTACAGGAGATTTGTACTGATTCAGTAGCAATAATTAAAGTAAATGGTCAGACAATAATAGAGTTCAAGATTGGGAGATGAGCTAGAAAGAGGTGCTCTCCTTCTCCCCTACTATATGCAATTTATTTAGAACTCTTAGCCCAAAAATAGGACAAGGCGACATTCATCTATTGAACTCATATAGTACAGAGAAAAGACTAGAAATGCTTGAGCCTTGGAAAAATTAATTATTAAAACTCAAAAGACTTCAGTGAGACAATTTGTTTTCTTTGACCATAGCCTTAAAATGAAAAGTATTCCCCGTGTGCCCCTCATCATGAACCTTCACACTTACACTAATGATCTAGCTAATTTTGTTGAAGGATGGAAGGCTATAAACCTGAAAACCTGCTCAGTCTATATCAAAATGTTGATGAATTATACCAAAGGAAAAATATAAAGATATTTGCACACCCTCAGAAATTATTACTTAACCCAGAAACTTCAGAATGTTTGCAAGGAAGTATCCTCACATATATCTATACTCCAGACAGATGAAACAAAATGTTCCTAGAAGCTAGTCAAATATAGGTTCATAGGTGGTTACTGGGCTATTGACCTGAAGGTCTTTATAAGCCTAGCCGTGTGTGCACAATATAAAACTAGAGAAACCCAATATAAAGGATCTTGCCTAAACTCAAGATCTTTGTTAGCAATGACTGCCCATATCTAGGAGGGTCATAGGTGAAATCTCCAGCAGGAATTTATGGTTTCCCATCTAGCCTTCAGGCTATGCTTAAAAAGGTTCATAGAGGGGCTCTGTTTAATGTGAATTGGTAGCCTATTCCAGAGGAGCATCAACCTCTGAGAGACATATCTGTCTCTCCAGCAGGTCCTATTTATGTCACAGGCCAGGTTAAGGTCCCTGGAGTGGGTGACCCTTGTCCCATTTGACTTGCGGATGTGCAGCATTTCCATTATGTTTGGATTCGATAAGGCTCTGTAGGCCAGGCACAAGTCTCCTCTCAGTAGTCTGTACACTACTGAGTTCAGTGACAGTGACTTCCGTCTGTCAATGTATGATATGTGTTGGAGAACCTGAATTTTCTTAGTTAGAAATCTCTGAGGTCTCTCAAGTTGCTGCAGGTGCCTGGTAAGGTACATACCAAAGGGAGCATTGTACTCAATTGCTGGCCTGATGAGAGTCAAGTACAGGGGTGTTATGACCTCTTCCACTCTTGAGGCAATGCCTTTGCTAATGAGGTGTGCGATGAAGAATTCCTTCGATAGCACAGCAGACACATGGCGGTCAAAGTTTATACTACAGTCAACTTGCATTCCCAAGTCTCTCATTTCTGAGCTGTTACTTAGGGTATTATTATTTATACAATAGTCTGCAGGGATATCATTTTTACCATAGGAGATGACAATGTATTTTTTTACATTGAGTTCGAGTTCAGGCCTTTGGCACCAATCATCGGTTTGTGTAAGTCCATCTTAAAGTATATTGACATTGTTTGTGGATTCAGTTATTGCACCTAATTTGCAGTCATCAGCAAACTTAGTCAGCCACATCCCCTCTGTCTTTGCTTGAACTTCTGAGAAGTATGTTCCAAACAACAGGGAGCCCAGCACTTAACCCTGTAGAACCCCACTGGTGACAGGTCTGCTGGTTGAGGTAAAGTCCCCAACTTTGACTGAGTGTGATCTGCCAGTGAGCCAGTTAGCAACTCACCTGATGACATAAGAGTTGATATTCAACTGTGAGAGTTTATCAGTGATGCCCGAGTGTGGCTAAGTCAAGGTAAGCTGTATGCACAGATTTGTCTTCATCTATGCCTCTGGTGACATTTTTGAAGAAGTCCACCAGGTTTAACAGGCATGACCTGCTTTGGCAAAACCAAACTTTGTCAGATCAAGGGTTTGGAGATCACTTATATCCTTATTTATAAGGTCCATGATGATTCATTCCATGGTATTACAGATAAGGCGGGTTAAACTGGTCTGTAGTTCCTAGGGTCTGTTGCTGTACCCTATTTATGAAGGGGGATGATGGTTGCTGTTTTCCATTCAGCAGGGACAAAACCAGTACTCAGGCTGTGGTTGAAGAGAGTACCTAATGGAGTTGCTAACTCATGTTTTAGACTGGTTTACTATCAAAATGTTGATTGCAGTTTGGCTTTCTGTCATATTATCAAACAAACACCATGAAAAATGGAATGCTGAGTTTTCATATCTCCAAAAAATACCAAACTTTGACATTCACTTCTGGTTTTGGACCTAGCAAAATTTAGCATTTCGAAATATTGGTGTTCAGAGTTCAGACATTCCACATTGTTGCTTCAGCAATCTGCAATCAATGTTTTGATTGTAAATCTTTTAAACCATTTAAAATGTAAACTGGGATGCCATCCAGTCCCATAGAGGCTGTGTTTTTGGCCTTGGAGATGACGTTAATGACTTGCTCTTTTGGAGATGTAATGTGGGGGAGATATAGAGGGAATGCCTTGTGGAATGTTTGGAGGGGACAGGGTGGTGAAATTTTGGCCAAACCTGTCAGCTAGGCTATTTTTGCAGGATCAGTGTCTGTGATGCCATCCACAGCTAGTTTGGCACATGTGTGGGTCCTACCTTTTATGTTACAGATATAGCTGAAGAATTTATTTATTTTACATTTGTTTACCAGGGATGTCCGACTGGACCGAGCTGTCAGTTTTCAGTGGAGGTCTGGGGAGAAAAGCTCCAGAACAATTGCTAATGTACTCTACATAAGATATTTATATGAGCATTGTGGTTTACACATATAGTTATAAAATATAGCAGATAATAACATATGATTACATAAGATATTTAAATAAGCATAGTAATTTAGACATACAATTAAAGGTATAGCAGGTAGTAACATATGAGTGTTGTCCATACAGTATGTTTAGTAGAGATAATCTTGAAGATGTACTGAAGATAAAGCAAGAAAGGAAAAACTAAAAAAAATACCGGTCAGATAATTTTGAAGATGTAATGAAGATAAGAGAAGAAAGGAAAAATTAAAAATACTAGCCAGTTTGTAAGAATGCCTTATGGTTATCGTTAGATATAGTTGCTAATTTTTTTTTTCAAAGTTGTCCTTAGAGGATTTTACAAGTTGTATTATTTGTTTGTTCAAGCATTGGACGGTGTTCTTCCAGTGCTGGGACCTCTCTTTTTCATTCTTAGACAACAACTTCTTCTTCTTCCAAGAACAACAAACGTCTAGGTATAAGCCAGAATTTAATAAAACAGCAAAAATCTTACAGTTACACAAAAAAAGCACTCTAGCGCCTTGGCTTCACATAAACCTTCAAGGAGTACTCAATTACAAAAAACACTGTCTTAAAAACTCACAGTTGCCACTTCCATCACTCATCAATCAATTAGTATACACTTATTAAAACTTTTAAAGATACATTTCCACATAATTAAATAACACATTTCCAACAGCAGTCTGTATTCAGACCCTGTGGGATTAAAGTGCCATATTTTAAAATAAATAGTGTTTCTTTATATAATAACATATTCTTAACTTGTTCACTATCTCTATTTCCTTTTATCTGTTCTAATGCAAATTTAATTTTCTATGCAAATTTATTTATGGGGAGGTTTGAGACAGAATATATATATACACAAACCCATTCTATAAAAAGTATGTAAAATCCTACTTTAGATACACAGGTTTAGGAGGGTGGCCTAATGGGTAGGTGTTTACCTTACAAACACAAAGTGCAGGGTTTGAGTCTCACAAGGGATAAGTGGCTAGGCTTAAAATGGCTTGCAACTGCAGTTAGCCTAATACTAATCTATAAATCTATAGATGATTTGATATTCCTTTGCGATGGTGGTGTAGAAATGGTTCAAGGATTTGTAGCACAATTACAAAGAAAAAGATTTTCTATGCAGTTTGATGGGTTTAGTTATGGAAATAAAATTTCATTTCTTGATATCTTTTTAGAAGGTGTAGTTGGTGAAGAAATAAGCACGAGTTTACATGGAAAATTTGGGTTGTTAATCAAGTTATGATGGGCAATAGTTGCCATCCAAAACATACCCTGAATTCCTTGCCATATGGAGAATTTTTAAGGATTTCGAGAATTTGTAATAATAATAATTATAATTTTGAAGAAGAGCTACAATGTACTGTGAACATATTTGTAGAAAGGAAATATGATAGACTAATAATTGAGAATAGTGTGAAGAGAATTAAAAAGGTAAGATATGGCAGAAGGGATGTAAACCATGGGGTTTTACCCCATGGGGAGAAGAGAGATGTAATAGATTTAACTGATAATAATAGTTTTTATATTCATGACCTATAATATTTTGAGTGAGAATGTTAGAGAGGTAATTAGACATTACTGGACATTTTTGTCCAGATTTTATTATCTTAATGGACTAGTACAACAAAATTTAGTTTTTTCATATCAGAAAGGAGAGAACTTGAGAGATATGCTAGTACACAGTAAATTTAAAAAATCTGAAGATAGTTTGTCATTGCAAATTTATTTGAAAGGGATGAGATCATGTAGGAGTTGAACAGGATGTGAATTCATTGTGCATACATTCCCTAGAATTAATAATATTAATTTTCAAACAATAGGAGAATATCAGTGCACTACTGAGAAGGTGGTTTATGCCATCAAGTGCAACTGTGAAAAATATTATATAGGTCAGATGAAATGGATGTTTAAAAATAGACAATCAGAACATTTGAGAGACATAAGGCAAGGTAAAATGGAAAGTCCTTTGGCACAACATTTTAAATAGTACCATAACAGTAGTCCTGTAGGCTTAAAGGCCACTATTTTAGAACAGATAAAAAGTGATAGAGATAGTGAACAAGTTAGGAATATGTTATTATATAAAGAAACACTATTTATTTTAAAATATGGCACTTTAATCCCACAGGGTCTGAATACAGACTGCTGTTGGAAATGTGTTATTTAATTATGTGGAAATGTATCATTAAAAGTTTTAATAAGTGTATACTAATTGATTGATGAGTGATGGAAGTGGCAACTGTGAGTATTTAAGACAGTGTTTTTTGTAATTGAGTACTCCTTGAAGGCTTATGTAAAGCTGAGGCACTAGAGTGCTTTTTTATGTTGCTGTAAGATTTTTGCTGTTTTATTAAATTCTGGCTTATACCTAGACATTTGTTATTCTTGGAAAATTGGTTCAAAGTGTTGTCTAGAGAACTTCTCCTTCTTGTTGTATAACTTATTAGTAATAGATGTCAACCAGGGAGGTTTGTGTTTTCTTGAGGATCTTGTTTTGATCCTATCAGGTACAGCTGTGTTAATACATTTGTATAAGTGTTTGTACAGGGCATTTGTGTATACCTTAGTATAGCTGTCAATGCCATCTGTGGGAACAGGAGCTTGGAAACTATTTTTGCCATCCCTTAGGAGGGTATAATTAGCTTTGGTGAAATTTTTTAGCCTGAGTTCGTCTAAGAGGGGTTCAGGTATTATAGCTACTTCAAATGTGATTTGTAATCAGATTTAACCAGTGAGGGTCCTATACTTGTGGTGGTGCAGTGGTGACCCATTTTGGTGAGGACCATTTTCAGAATAGTTGAGCCCCTTGCGGAGTTGCATACTATTTGTTCCAGGGCATTAGTGTTAATAAAGTCCAGGAACCTTTATGCAAGCATACTGGTACTCTTAAAAGTTTCCCAGTCAATGGAGGGATAGTTAAAATTGCCCATGACTAGAATGTTTGGTTGTAATTTGGTTGACTCAAGTAGGTCGACATAAGCAGTGTGGGTATCTTGGCTCATTGAAGGGGACATATAGCTAATGATGACTTGAAGGGAGTCTTACCCACAGTTAGTTGAACTTGGAGTAACTCCATGGACTTTTCCTGTCTAACCAGTCTACAGGTGTATTTATTTTTGATGAAGGTAAATACTCCTCCTCCCCCTTTGGTTCTCACCATACCTTTCAACTGTCCAGATTTTCACAAAATGTCCAGATTTTAGCCTCATATTTTCAGTCTGTTTCTCATAAAATTTTGTTTTTTTCTGGCCAATCCGTGGCAAGTTGGTGAGGATTAAATTCAGAAACATACATTTGACATACATTTGAGCTTCAGATTTCATATTCTTCTAAAATTTAATTTAATGCAAAACCTGTTATTCTATCAACTTTCTACAATAGTAAAAGCAATAATTAAAAATTGTCCCTATTTTTGGGCCTTTGTCACCCCATTATTTACGTCTTTGTCCAAATTTGTTGTGCTAAGAGGTTGAGAGGTATGGTTCTCACATATTCATTTTGCATCTGAAAGTATGGAAGGCATTGTAGCCTTGCAAGGCAGGGGTACCCTCTGCAGTCCTGAACCAAGTTTCTGTGACTGTACAGATGTCAGTATCCTTCAGGGAGCCCAGTGCTTCCAGAGAATGCAGTTCCTGATTTAAACTCCTAGCATTTCGCTGCATGACCTTTAATTTATTTGTGAGTAATATTTTCACATTGGAAATTTTGTTCTTGAGACCTTGCCTAAAAAAGCCTCTATTAGGGGAGGCAAGTGCCTTAGCCAGTAACAGAAAGCCTAGAGTTGACAGGTGAAGACCATCTCTGGCTAATCAGCTTGGTCTATCAACCATGTCATCCCAGGCTAACAGGAACTGGAGTCCCCTAGAAAGACATGAGATAACTAAGCCAATTGTTGAAGTCAATCATTTTTTGTTTATATTATGGCATCATCCTAGGTGAGGTTAGAATGCTGCTCATAGCTATGGACATACCTGCCTGGGACACATATTCATAGAACTCAATCATGTATCTCTTCATATAGTCCAATGACGTAAGTCTCAAGTCATTCACACCAACATGAACTATGATGTTGTCATAATGGTACTTCTTGTTGAGAGACTTCAGTGCATGTGTGATCTGATGGATCCTGGCACCCCAATAGACAGCTGACCATAACCTTCTCCTTGTCCAGCCTGGTGATTGTGACATCTGTGTGTCACACAATGGAGACACCTGTGGCTAAAACATTTGGTTTATATATGCTTTGCTTTAGGGGCTTATTTGGTGAGACACTGGTGCTTGTGTTTTTATGTGTCTTGAGTCCTGTAGGTACTGTATTAGGTGTAGCATGTTTAGGTTTGGAAAGTCTCTGGTGTTTAGGTAGGTTTCTGGTGAGTACCTCCATGTATGATGGTTTATGTGTTGAGTGCATGATTTACGTAGGAGGTGTAGTATGTGAGATGACAACCTGTTCAGTGTTACTGTTCTCTGCATGAGAGAGCAAGGATTTCAGATTATTAGAGTAGATGCATCAATTACAAATTGTACTTGGACGATTTAGGAGTAGAGAGTTGTCAGTGTACATGAAGCAGTTGCTACACTGCCTCAGGATACCCATGTCAGTCAGGCTGGTAGGAGAAATGGAGGGGAACTGACCATCCTTAATGCTAGGTTCAATCCTGTTTTCATAGTGGGGAGAGAAAATGGAGGTGTGTGGTATAACTGGTGCTCTAAACAGGGTCTATACTAATGGGGTGCTCTATAAAGGGTCTATACTAGGGAGGTTCTATGAATGGTATGAGACTATTGTAGATTTGGTGGCTTTGGGACTGTTTAAGGGACAGAAGTGCAACTCTTGTGCTCTCTGAGCAGCTAAGTGCAATTTAAGGACTTCTCAGCTGGATCACGGGCAGCTACTAAGGGAAAATGTATCTGCTGAAGTTTTTCCATCTATAACTGCCAATGGTTTCTCCCACTGCATAGAAGTGCACAAGGGTGCATGGAGGTGCACTATGCATGAACAGATGAATACAGCAGAGCAGTGGCTGGTCATCTAACTCTGTGGAGCGGTGTTAAAACAAGCACAAGCCTGTGGAAATGAGAGGCTTATGTAGCAACAGTGAGCAAACTAAATTACACAATTTAACCAATAAAAAAGCTGAAACATAAGCCCTGTGCTAGCAACCTTCAGACAGATGAGTCATAACAGTAGTCTCCTGCCACATGGGTGCTGGGGGCCGTCTCGAACTAAAGCTAACCTATTTTAGTGCTCAGTTTAACAAATATTTTTTTTATTTTTTTATTTTTTATTTTACATTTGTTGAACGGGCTAGTCTAGCTGGATACATGTCCATTTTCAGTAGAGGCCCGGGGAGAAAAGCTCCACAAACACAAAAATATAGAACAAAACTAGTTATACAAAAAATAAATATTTTACAAATGGAAAGTAGTACATAAACAATGCCAGAAGCATTTACTTCAAAACGAAAACTGGCAAAAAACAAAAAGTAGTAACTCCCACGGCAGAATAAACAGACACGGACCTTTATTGTTGTAAGCGCTTTCGGTCAAGGTATTACCTCAACCTTCATCAGACATAGACAATTATAACAACCACACAACTTCCCTTAAATACCCCATACTTAATTAATAAATTACTCTCATAATTAATGCATTAAATGTCTTAATCTTTTAAAGCAACATGAAGCTTATATTATTCAGTATAGCTACACATTAATTAAATTGGAAGTAAAAATAAAAATAAAAATAATAACATAATAAAAGAAATAAATTCATATGTGTATACAAAATGTATGTGCATATGATATGTAAACTTACTTAAATCTTGACAATTACACTTTCTTTTGAAAAAATATTAACCTAAAGTAATTCTGACCCATTGTCACAGTGCAACACACTCAAATTCTATCACATTTGAGTGTGTTGTGCATAACATTGTGACAATTGGGTCAGTTAATTTACTTTAGGTTAATATTTTTTCAAAAGAAAGTGTAATTGTCAAGATTTAAGTAAGTTTACATATCATATGCACATACATTTTGTATACACATATGAATTTATTTCTTTTATTATGTTATTATTTTTATTTTTACTTCCAATTTAATTAATGTGTAGCTATACTGAATAATATAAGCTTCATGTTGCTTTAAAAGATTAAGACATTTAATGCATTAATTATGAGAGTAATTTATTAATTAAGTATGGGGTATTTAAGGGAAGTTGTGTGGTTGTTATAATTGTCTATGTCTGATGAAGGTTGAGGTAATACCTTGACCGAAAGCGCTTACAACAATAAAGGTCCGTGTCTGTTTATTCTGCCGTGGGAGTTACTACTTTTTGTTTAATGCCAGAAGCATAGCCAACAAAATACATCAGGTGATAAAATTGCTAATGCAAGAAGGGATAGAAATCTTATGTATTACATGACAGACCATGTTGATTGACCTGCATAGAGGAATTACATTGCAGGTTTTTTTTTTTTTTTTTTTTTGTAGTTCAGTGGAAATGGTAAAGTGAAAGTAGAAAAATAGTACTGTAGAAGCCTAGTAAAGTATTTGAAGTGACCAAGAACAGGTAGAGGCAATAAAAGGTTCAGTCAGGGTTAGTACAAGGACAGAGCCACTGGGAATTAAGCAAAGTTTTTAGATGCTTCTTGAAAGTGGGTAAAGAAGTAAGTGCAGTAAGTTCACTTGGAAGCTTGTTCCAGATAGGTCCAGTAGAGTTGGAGAACAAACAGTCCCCAGCTTTGTTGTAGGATTTATGGGAGGCTGCTAGGAGCTTGGTGGCAGAGCACAAGAAAGAGAGATTTCTATAAGGAGTAATTAGAGTACAAAGGATCATAGTATCTGAAGGATGATAGATTTTGTGGGTGATAGTTAGTTGCTGTAGTCGTATTTGATTTTGTAATTCCAGCCAGCCCAGTTGTTTAAGATTTGAGCAATGATGGGTACAAAAAGGGGCTCCTGTCGCAAATCTGGCGATGTTGTTGTATGAAGTTGCTAGTTTATTGAAATTAGATTTAGGTAAGTTTGTAAAAATCGGTGAGGCATAGAGAAGGGTAGAGAGCAGGTGGGTTTGTGCGATGGTACTTCTGGCTGAAGCAGTAAGGAAGGGTTTCAGCCTAAATAGAGATCCAAGTTTTCTATTGACTGACTTGATGGTTAAGTTAATATGCAAATCAAAGTTGAGATTATGGTCTATTGCGACACCTAGAAGTTTGGTAGTAGGGTCAGGGGTTATTATTGTGCCATTGTTAGATGTTATATTAAAGGTAAAAGTAGATGACTTCTGTGTAGGCGTGAACAGTAATAATTTAGTTTTTTTGGGCTTCAGTAAGAGACAATATTGATAGAACCAGTTTTCAGCTGCTGTGAAAACTTTTTGTGTAGTAGTCTGAAGCTCAACCGGGGAGGATGCTGAACATATCAGTGTTGAGTCATCGGCATATTGAATACAGATGGATTTTGGAAGGGACTTATTTAGATCATTAATAAAAATAGAAAAGAGGAGAGGTCCCAGTATGGAGCCTTGTGGCACTCCTATTTTGATGGGAAGCAGAGATGATATGTGATTGTCCCAAAGAACTGCTTGCTGTCTATTTTCTAAGTAGGAATTAAACCACTGGATAGCCTGAGTGTCCAAAGCAAGAGATTTAAGGATGTTTAGTAAGAGAACAGGGCTGACCATATCAAAGGCCTTAGAGAGGTCTAAAAAGAGAGCTGAGGACAGCAAGTTGTTATTCCAATTTTTATTAATATGGTCTGTGAATGACAAGAGTGCAGTAGTAGTGCTGTGATAAGGTCTAAAACCATGTTGGCAGTCTGCTAGAAGATTGTTTTGGAGAAGATGGTCGAGTAATTGCCGATGTACACATCTTTCCATGATTTTAGCTAACGGTGAAAGTAAAGCTATGGGACGGAAGTTGGAGAGTTCGTTAGAGTTACCACCCTTATGAAGAGGAATGATATGAGAGACTTTCCAAAGGGATGGGATAAAGCCTTCAGTTATGGTTCGATTTATTAAAATGGAGACAGGAAAGGCAAGTACTTTGGCTACAATTTGAAGGCACTCAGCTGGGAGGAGGTCAGCTGAGGGAGTACAAGGTTTAAGTTTCATAAGTAGGGTGTGGATGAAATCTGTCGAGACTGGTTGCAGTTTGAAAGTGGGGGGATTATTGTTAAGGGAGTAAGGTGCTTGTGTGGAATGAGGTGACAAGGTTGAGGCTAGGGAAGTAACAGTGTCAGAGAAAAATTTGTTGAAAGTATCAGCAATTTGGTTAGGTGTACTCTGAGTGAGGTTAGAAGGAGTGGGTGTTTTAGAATTACCTGGATGTAGTAGTTTGTTGATACCTGACCAGAATTTCTGAGGGTTTTGGCGTTGTGTGTGTTGGAATTTCCAGTGATAATTTTTTTTATCAAGGAGTATTAATTTCTTTGTTTCGTTTCTAAGTTGATTAAAGGTTTGGTGGTCAGATGGGTTTTTAGTACTACGCCATTTGGCCCAAGTTCTATTTCTATGTAACATTTTTTGTTTGGTCTCTTTGGTTAGCCAAGGAGCAGGCTTTGCTTTGGTTTTAATTAATCTAGTGGGGGCATGGTGGTTGAGAATTTAAAGGAATTTGTTGTTAAAGTAGGAAACTGCCTCATCAAGAGGTAAGTATTTTAGAGGAGACCAATTGCAAGCTTTGAGCTCTATTTGGAAGTTTGTTTGGTTGAACTTTGTTTTGTTCCTGGTTGTTCTGAATTGTGTATGGTTGGAGATAGGGCTTTTTTGTCTGGTAATAAAAGTGGTTAAATGGTCACTGATATTATCAGGTAGTGTGCCCGTGGTATAAGCCATACGGTTACTATTGACTAGAATCCAGTCAAGGGTGCCCTGTTTGGAGCTGGTTTTGTTTATTCTAGTGGGGACGGTAATGGTTTGATTAAAGCCATAGAGGTTTATGTGAAAAGTTGTTTTTTGGGAAATGCAACAATTCCAATCAATATTAAAGTCTCATAGTAGTATAGTTTCCTGAGGGAAGGAGGTGGAGAGCCAGCTCAGTATATTTTCAAGGGTATTAATATTATTGCCTGGGGGGATGTAACAGCAAATGATATAAATGGATTTGGTTGTATTCATTTGTAGTTTGGTGATTAAGATTTCACTATTACTTTGTGAGGGTGGTTTGGCATCTAGTAGGGTAACCAGTAATTCAGTTTTATAGAGTATTGCTACACCTACACCCTTTTTGAAATGATGGTCAAGTCTGATGATGTTATATCCTGGTGGTATTATGTCATTATCCTTAGTTTCTGACTTAAGCCAGGTTTCAATTAGGCATAAGATATCAAAGGAATATAGATCAAGAAGGGCATGCAGTTGGGTTATTTTATTGTTTAGGCTACAAATATTTAGGTGGGCTATCTGGAGAGAACTGGGATTGGTGGTAGGATTTATAGAATTTGCTTTGTTTAGTGAGGGGATAGTAGGGTGGTAGTTGTTTGGGCCTGGGTTAGGATGAATGTCACCATAAAGGAGTAGTAGCTGCTGGTGACTATGTAAATATTTGGAAAGTTTGGAAGAAATTGGAAAAGGTTTCTTGTTTTGGAAAAAACTTGATATGTGTAGTTCTATGGTAATGAGGTAGGAGGTAGGAAGATGATGAAGTTATATTGCTGTGTGTTTGTGGGGTGTAATCATAGTGAGGAGTAGTTTGTTTTACTGTTAGTTGAGATTCAGTTAACTTTTTGTTTTCATAGAAAGTGAGGGAGTAAGAAATGAGAAGAGTGTTAAGGAGTAAGAAGCAGGAGAGTAGGAGGTTATATTTAGTAATGTTTGGGTTATGCATAGCAAACGGAGGTGTGTTCTAAGAGGTAGGTAATAGTTAGATATGAAGATAGGGGGTTAACAAGGTGGAGTTGTTTTTATAGAGGAACAGATTGAAATATTAACAAGTGGGTGGGACATGTTAAATGTGTTAATAGAAGGAGAGGGTTATTGGTGGATGAAGTAGGGGGTTGGGTTATTGTGCTATAAGTTTAGGATCACTGGAGGTGGGTGAAATTTGGGGGTAGTGTAGGGGAGCGGAGTGAGCCCGCAGGGTGAATGGAGTGGGTAGAGCAAAGGAGAAGGAAAGCCAGAATAAAAAACAATCAGTCAGCTCATTTGGGATCACTCCCAGGGTCAGGTAAGCTATGGTTCATAGGTTCATAGGTTGGTACTAGGCTATCAGCCGTAAGGCCTATACAAGCCTAGCCATAACAATTCCCTGGCTATTTCTTCCCACATTATTTACTTTCCTGGACCCCTGTCTAGCAGGGCGACTGACGTGATCCCTGGGGTGAATTTCCTTTCTCCCATCCAATCGTCAAGGTTCCTCTTGAAGAGGTCCAAAGAGGCACTCTGCTTGACATGTATGGGCAATCTATTCCAGAGTCTGGGGAGTCTCTGGGTCAGGAACCTATCCCTCCAGCATGTTTTGTTTATTGTGATGACAAGGTTTAGATCCCTGGAGCATGTAGCTCTGAGGGATTGGGATTTCTTTAAGTGTAGCATGTCCAACAGCTCTGGGTTTGACATGGCCTTGTATGTTAAGCAGAGATCGCCTCTGAGTAGACGATATGCAACAGATTATAGCTGGAGTTTTTTAAGGTGGTCAGCGTAGGGCATCTGCTTTAGGCCTGTGATTCTTTTAGTGAGGTATTTCTGAGGCTTTTCCAGTTGTTGCAGATGTCTTGAGAGGTACATACCAAATGGGGCGTTGTATTCTATAATGGGTCTAATGAGGGATGAGTACAGTGGGACAATGACCTCCTTTTTTCTGGATGAAAAGCCCTTCGTGATGAGGTGTGCCACATAGAAGGATTTCCTGACTGTTGTGGCGATGTGGTTATCGATGGTGAGACCACTGTCCACCTGTGTCCCTAAGTCTCTTATCACACTTTCTGTGTTTAGTGTACTGCCACCTATATGGTAATTCATGGATACATGTTTTTCCCAAAGGGATAACAATACATTTCTTGGCATTGAGCTTGAGCCCATGGCTCTGGCACCAAGCATCTGTTTCTGTAAGGCCCTTTTGTAGAGTATCCACATCATTTTGGATTCAATAATGGCTCCCAGTTTGCAGTCATCTGCAAACTTTGTTAGCCAGAGTCCCTTAGTGTTGACCTGTACTTCAGAGAAGTAGATGCCAAACAAGAGCGGCCCCAGGACTGAACCCTAAGGTACTCCACTTGTCACTTGTCTGGAGCTGGATTTGGAGTCGGCTACTTTTACAGTGTGGGTTCTATCAGTAAGCCATTTAGCAACCCATTGGGTGACATAGGGATTAATGCCCAACTTAGTAAGTTTATCTATGATTCCAGAGTGGGGGATGGTGTCAAAGGCCTTGGCAAGGTCTAGATAGGCTGTGTGGACCACCTTACCCTTATCCATGGCTCTGGAGACTGATTTAAAGAAGTCAATCAGGTTCAGGAGACAAGATCGGCCCTTCACAAACCCAAACTGGGTGGGGCCAGTGTTTGAAGGTTGCCAATGTCTTTGTTTATAAGTTCCATGATAATACGCTCCATGGCCTTGCAGATAAGGCTTGTCAGACTGATGGGACGGTAGTTTCCGGGATCCAAGGTGGATCCCCCCTTGTGGATTGGGATAACTGTAGCTCTGCGCCACTCAGTGGGCATGAAACCTGAGGTGAGGCTATGATTAAACATGACACTTAGGTGAGGTGCCAGTTCATATTGTAGTTCATGTAGTACACAGCCCGGGATGTCATCTGGTCCCATGGATGCTGTATTCTTGGCTTTAGAGAGTGTGTTTTGTACCTGTGTGGCCGTTATTACTGGAATTTGGCAATCTTCCGGTATTGAGGGCCATTTAGGGGGTGAGAGGGGGGTGAAGTTGGCACTGAATTGATCTGCCAGGATATTGGCAATATCCTTCGGATCAGTATATTTAATGCCATTCTGTTTTAGCTCAGAGCAGATCTGAGCATTGCCATTTAGATTCTTGACATAGTTATAGAATGCTTTGTGGTTGTCTTTGGAATCTTTGGCAATTTTATTTTCCTAACTAGCTTTGGAGGATTTTATGAGGCATCTCAGTTTCTTACTGAGGCTAGTAAGGGAGTTTTTTGCATCCTGGGATTTTCCTCTCTTCTGCAAAAGTTTCTTCCTTTTGTTGTAAAGTTTGTTTATGGCAGGGGACCACCAGATTGGCTTCCTTTTTTGGATGAGAGCATTTTGGTTCTATTTGGGATGGCACGATTCATGCATGAGTGGATGTGCTCGACGGTGCCTTAGTGTAGGATTCAGCAGTTGAACTTTCAGTTCCGTCTGCATGGGTGTCATGAAGTTTGTCACTTCTGACTTGAGTAGCATGAAGTTGGCTTTGGAGAAGTTTTTATGGTGGTTTCTTTACTGGGGGTGGGGTGGGATGTGGATGTTAAGGGTGATTATCTTATGGTCAGACCTGACTAACGAGGGGTGACCATAGGTATGGAGCATTGATTTCCCATGTTGGTAATGACCAGGTCTAGGATATTGGAGCCCTGGTGGGACTATGGATTAGTTGATCCAGGGCATTGGAATTTATGAATTCCAAGAACCGTTGCAAAGGTGTTGGGACATGAGTAGTTTTCCCAGTTAATGGCAGGGTAGTTAAAATCACCCAGTATTAGGGTGTTTGGTTCTATCTTAATATTTTCCAGTATGTTTAGAAAGGTGTAGTGAGAATCTTGGGGTATGGTGGGGGATCTGTAGCAAGCTACAATTTGGATTGCAGTCTTACCTAGTGTTAGTTGCACTTGGAGAATTTCAGACACATTGTGTTGGCCAACTAGCCTGGTGATGTGAATATCCTTGGTGAATATTGACACTCCTCCACCTTTAGTGTTTCGTTCCTAGTTTGGTGGCCGAAAAGTGTGGTAAGAGTTGTAGCCTGGTATTGCAGGGGTGCTCTCTGGAGCCTTGAACCAGGTCTCAGTTACTGCACATATATCGATGTTCTCCATTTTTAGGAGTGCCTCGAGAGAGTGCATGTTGAGGTTTAGACTTCTAGAATTGTTAGAGAGAGATGGAAATAGTAGGATGTATATGAGGTAGAACAGAGAGACTTGGAGGGAATTTAAACAGTACAGACAGGGCTAAACTATTGGGGAATCCTAAGAATTACCAGAAATACAAGGGACAAGGTTGGGAGGGCAGGAGGGTCTAAACATATATTTTACGTTAAACTATTTGTTGGATATGAGAACTAAGTTGGGATAAAGGTTCCTTTATATGTTTTGTTTTAATAGGTGTGGGAATGCAGAGGTAAGGTGAAAGCCCTCAGGGAGGGAAAGGTAGCAGGTCTGAATCTATTCTAGGTTACAGTAAACAAAAAGTGTAACAAATCAGCAAAAACAGTTTTTAAAAATCAGCAATACAGCAAAAATACAGTTTAAAAGTGCAAACTACAGTATAAAATTGTAGTTATGGTTAGCAGAATGCAACAGATTCCTTGGATTGAAAAGATGAATACAGAAGAGCAGTGGCTAGTTGCCTAACTTTGTGGGGCTGTGTTACAACAGTAAGCAAACTGAATTAAACAATTTAACCAATAAAAGCACAAAACTGAGCCCTATGCCAACAACCTTCAATCAAATGAGTGCATTCTCTTGCAACAAGGGTGCAGCAGGGCCCTCTCCAACAAAAGATAGCCTGGTTTAGTGCTCAGTTTATCAAACAGAACCAGATTCAGCAGGTCTGAATCTAGTCTATGTTACAGCAGGCAAAAAGTGCAACAAATCAGCAAGAACAGTTTAAAATCAGCAATATACCAAAATCACACTTTAAAACTGCAAAACATAGTATAAAATTGTACTTATGGTTAGCAGACTGCAACAGATTCCTGGGATTGCACGGATTAATACAGCAGAACAGTGGCTGGTCACCTAACTCTGTGGAGCTGTGTTAAATCAGCAAGATGTAATCAGGAACAAAAAGAGAACTTGGCAGCATATATTTTGGAGTTGCCATAGAGTAGTCATATTTTGATGACACCTAGAGAACTTACTTTCAAAACCTTTGGGATACCAGTGGCGTTTGCATGAAATGAACTTTTATTTATGTTGGATGAGAACCCTAAAAGAATGACGCCATGTTAAGGCAATGGTCGCACTGCTTTTATTAGTTGCAAAAGAGATCATATCCAGGATATGGAAAACTTCAGAGGAGCCAAGAGTAAATGAGTTCTCAGGCCTTTTGAAGGAAATAAAGGCGTTAGAACTGAACACACAGGTCAAAAAAGAAAATAATTTAGATAAAAACAAATGAAGGACGTGAGGCCAAAAATATTGGAGATCTAAGAGCAATATTCTTAAAAGCTCATTCAACTAATAAGCGTATTATAGAAAAGGTGGGTATGGAAAATGCATATATTTTTGAGATATGAGTGTTTGCTTATCCCTAAAAGAGTACAGAAAGTGATAACATTTGTGACAGAAGTCACAATTTTTAATTGTGAGCTTTGTTTCTGATTGGGAAAGATACATAATCAGTAAAGGTATTGACTTAGTTATAAAAAAAGAAAGAAAGAAAAAAAGGTATCTTGTCACTGAGGAACAGAACTAGTGCAGCATTCATGTGGATTGCACTTTGTATGGTTGTTATATTAGATAAATAAAGCAGTCAAATTGTTAAAAAATTACAAAGAACTGAAATGATTTATGATATTAGTGTTCCTTCTGTTGTTCTTTAACATTTTATATCCTATCTGTTCTAGTTCATAAACAGAACCAGCCTGGCTGAATTGTTTATGTAGAAAATGTTTCTTTTTTTCTATCAGAAAAGGTTACTAGTACAGAAAAACGGAGTGATTAGGACTGCCATGTTATCTCTAAGGGAACTGTTATGTTAGTGCTTGTGTTAACCTATAGGGAGGAAAATTTTAATTTTCTACTAAAAACTTAATCATTTATTGAAAGTGAGTGTATTTTGGGACAGTATATTGTGCTTGTAGGGGAGTTTCAGCGGCTTACTTATGTCAGGACCACTTGTTTACTGTTGTTCACCTTACTGACTCTTCAACTCAGCAACCCACATTTCAGACCTCCTTCCTGGCTTACTAATGGAGCAGCAGCAAGTCTCTGAAGTTGTACGTTCCTTGGTATACCAAAAGAGAAAACCCCAAGAGTAAAACTGGCTCCTCTTTACATCAGTCTCTGGTAGGTGACTCTGCTCTGGCCATTAGCTGTTCATCAGACCACCCATCTTTTCCCCCTGATCCTCTTGTTGCTGTCTTCCAGGACAAAAAAGACCAAAGGGTTACCATATCCTCTCCAGCTATATGGGTGCCCTTGGTGGGAAGGAGAGCCACAATTGTTAGTGGCTGGTGAAGTGGCAAGTGAAGGGTATTCCAGAAGCATAGCTGGCTCAAATAAGACAATTCATTCTATTGATACTCCTACCAGGTGACCAGATACATAGATACATGACATCACATCCCCCGCCCTCCTGCCCTAGCTGTTCAAGTCCGCTTTCTGTCCCCTGCCCCCTACTCTCCTCCCTCACATTTTAATAAAGAAAAGTAAAAAAAAGAGAAAGAAGAAAGAATCAATTTTTCTTTTAAACTGTAGCAAACTTCTTGCTACAAATGTAGCAAATAGTGCTACAGTTTATACCCTGCACAAACTCAGAGTACTACAGTGCTCGGATTTTAGTAAAACAAATGTCTCTTTAAACTGTAACAAACAGTTGCTACAGTTTACACCCTTCATGGAGCACTATGGCACTTACGTTTTAGATAAAGAAAATAGGGGTTTTTTTTACTTTTAAAGTGAAGCAAACTGCTTGCTGCAATGTTGCAAGCAGTTTGCAACAGTTTAGACCACACATGGAGTGCTACAGCATTCAGGTTTGACTGCAAATGCAGCACCAGCTTTTAAAAGCTGGTATTGCACTAAAGAGCAATCTGAATGCTGGATGGCCAATTATCCCCCCAAATTTTTGCACCCAGGGTAGTTGCCCCTTTTTGCCCCACCCTAGTCACTGTGTTTCACTTGGTTAGGAGAGGTTTGCAGAACAAAGGTCAAGTCTGCATAAGGGTCAGGCTTTTCTTCAGAGTCAGTGAATTTGTGAAAAAAAACTTCTAGTCTCCTGTTTTTATTTCCATGAACAAGGCAGATTTACTGGGATTTGCAATCAACTGATTACTTCTTTTTTGCCTTCAGAATCTTCAGACTAGAAAAGAAAAATATTTGCTCTTCATTCCAACAGGATTTTTCAGAAAAAAAGAGTAGCCATTGCATGTCTTACATACTCATCCACCTAACAAAATCAGTTGACTTCTCTTTAGGAACTTACTTCGTCTCCACTTGAAAAATCTCATGAGAAAAATTTGAGGTTCTTAACATAAAATACTCTTCTACTCAGTGCTCTGACATCTGCGAGGAGATAGTCTGAATTACAAGATATTATGGTGAGTAAACCCTACCTCATTTTTCACAAGGGTAGGGTTCCTTTGAGAAGAAATTCTACCTTTATGTCTAAGTGCTCTCAGAGTTTACTTTAAGGCAGACTATTGATCACCCAGTGTTCTTTCCTGAACCAAAGAACAAGGGAAAAAAGCTTCTTCAGTGCTCTGAATGTACACAAGCAGCTTTGATATTGCCTGGACAAAACTTGACCTTTCTGGAAAACTGACCATCTGTTTGTCCGCTCGTAAGGTAAGAGGATTGAACAATCAGTGATATAGCTGAATATTTCTAGTTGGTTGTCTCATGCTATTACTTTTTGTTATAATCACCATAATAAGCCACGTCTAGGCAGAGTTGCAGCTCATTCAACAAGGGCATTAGCTACTTTAGTGGATTTCTGGAAAGGAGTAGACTCTAGAAGTATTCTAAAGGCTGCAACTTGGTCCTGTGTGCCCACTTTTACAAATCACTACAAACTGGATTCCTTTTCAGGTGCAGACCAGGCTTTGCCAGGACCATTCTGCAGGTGTTTCTGGACTTCTGGTTATTGGCCTCCACCCATTTTTCTGCTCATGACTAAGCTATGGTAATCTACACATGTAGCTTAAGCTACTGCAGTAGTGCTCCATGAAATGAACATAATACAGTTGTGTAAGTAAACTTATCATAACAGTAGACCTTCTAATGGATCACCGTTGAAGTAGCCATCCTTCCCTCTAGCCCCCCTTTTTGCTACTGCTGCTCCTTTTGGGTTGCCAGTGTATGCCTGTTTTCACTGTTTTTGCATATAGTTACAGTTCATAAGCATTCAGGGCTCTTGCCCTTTTCCTGGGCAAATAATGCTGTGAAATGTTTTGGCAGTCGAACTGTCTTTTATATGGAGTGTTTCATTCCCTCCTGGTGGGCGCCCAATGCAACGGGAATATAGCTGGTGTAGGGAGTAAGACCCATATAGCTTAGGCTACTGCAACAGTAATCCATTAGAACATCTAGTGTTATGGGAAGTTTACTTAGACAACTGTACTTTCCTATACATTGTTAATTAAGATGGCAGACAATGGCAGATTAACTTCTACTACTTTATGTGGGTTTTTGAAATAAATTCAATATTTTGTTGGCAGAGTGATATAGCAGTAGTGTTTCTGCTTCACATTGCTTGGTTCCCTAGTACTGTTCATGGCCATACCTTTCAGCTGTCCAGATTTTCACAGAATGTCCAGATTTTCTAATTAAATTGTGTTTTCTCTGGCAAATCATTGAGGACTGAAGTCATAAAATAAGGGTAGGTGTTTTAGTTTCAGACTTCATCTCATTCAGAAATTCTTGTTAATGCAAAACCTGTTAGTCTATCCACTTTCCAAGTTTGTAACAGCAATATTTAAAAAGTGTCCCTATTTTTAGGCCTTCATCCCACCCATTATTTGTGGCTTTGTTCAAATTTCTTTGCTCTAAGAGGTTGAGAGGTATGTTCTTGCCTTGGGTGTCTTCTGTTTAGTCTGCATATCTTCCACGTGTCTGCGCTGGTTTTGCCAGGTGCTTTAGATTCCTTATATATCACAGAGTTGTGCTGTAGGTGAATGGTGATCTTCCAAATTGTTCACACCTGTGCATGCCATGTGCGAATGAGTATGAGCATCCTTCAATGGGCTGGTATCCCATACAGAATTAGTTTCTTTGCCTCGACCTAACTGAATGACCAAATAAGCTCTGACTCCCTCATGACCCTGAAATGAGTTAAGCATGAAATCAGAAACTGAAGGAATAGGTCCAATATTATTTCTATTTTAGTAAATATTACATATAAAAATGAAACTGCAGTGTTATAACTTGCATACTCAAATCCAATGCTTGGATTCATCTGTTCCAGAAATTACAACGTACAATCTGTACTGTAATAATAAATCATCAGTAAAACATTTATACACAATCAGAATGAGTACAAAGAATATTAATTTGAAAATACGTTTCCGTTTTCTAACCATTTTATAAACAAACTAGCCTAGTTCGCAGCAACATCAGTGATCATTTCTGTGTCATTTATTTGTGCAAGTTTCTTGACCAAGCATAAACAAACCCCCATCTAGAATTCACTCTATAAATAAAAGACTGACCTTTAAAAGACAATTAGTTACATTTGATTTTCTGCTCAAGAACAGTTTTAAAAATTCCTTTATCATTTATAATTGAGGCAAATAATTATTGACCACCCACTGTGTGTGTGTGTGTGTGTGTGTGTGTGTGTGTGTGTGTGTGTGTGTGTGTGTGTGTGTGTGTGTGTGTGTGTGTTGTGACATGTTATGTGTGAGAAAAGTGGAATGTTCCATTAACTGTATCTTGTGTTATATTTGCATGAAAACTAGCCAGGTAATTATTTCATTATATAGAATAATGATTGCAAGTTAAGCTTATATAAAAGGATGCTACGTGGAAACATTCAGAAAGGACATTGCTGAAAAACATGGAAAGTGGCTTTAAATGCATCTTGAATTGTTACATCCATCATGAAAATTATCTGGGCAGTTATTGTATTAGCTAGAGTAATGACTGCCAATTAAATCTGAACAATTAGTTTAAAAATTATGTAACCCGAAAACAGACAGACAAAAAGCTGATTCCTCTGTCAAAGGATCATCATGGTTCCATGCAAGGGCTAGGATGAAAGATTCAGGTTTTCCTGGAGATGGGTGTACCAGTCAGGACCTCTTGTAGGTGTGGCTGGAGAAGTTCCATACAGGATTTTATTTTCAGGTGATACTGAAAGGAAAACCTGACAAGGCCTGCAGGTGTGATCACTGTTCCACAGCCTGTTGCTGGAGGGACTGTGTGGTCCTGACTCCATATGGTGGAAATCATACCTCTCAACCTCTTAGAGCAAATAATTTGTACCAAGCCATAAGTAATGGGGGACAAAGACTTCAAAACAGGGACAATTTTTAAATATTGCTCTTATCAGCAGATAGCAGGTTTCCCATTAGCATGAATTTTCTGAAGAGAATGAAGTCTGAAACTCAAATGCCTGTCATTATTTTCTGACTTCCATTCTCAATAATTGGCCAGAAAACCAAACATTTATGAGAAGCAGACCAAAATTTTGAGGCAGAAATCTGGGCATTCTGCGAAAATCTGCAGTTGATAGGTATAGTGGAAATGCCTGTAAGGACTGTTACCTTGCATAAAAGGGACTGCATATAAATGGAAAATAACTTACAGGGATTAACACAGAAGAGCAAAGTAATATGCATTTTCACTTTCTTTTTCATTTCATTCTTCAAATAAGCTTTGTTTTGACATATTTTTGTATGTCATAGACATGTACATTTCTGCATGTCTGTGAGTTGTGTGTGTGTGTGTGTGTGTGTGTGTGTGTGTGCGTGTGTGTGTGTGTGTGTAGGTGAGTGTTGTGCGAAATGCAGTAAACTATATTTTTAGTGTTAGTTACACAGCTGCAGCATCGCATCACACTGAACAGAGTTGGTATACACGTTATCTACAGTTTATGTCTGTTTTATACAGACAGTTTGAAATTACATTTATAGCCAGTGACACATAGGATCATAGTATCATAGAAAGTTACTAGGCTATTGGCCCTGATATAACCCTAGCCAAGAGTTTAGCCCATGTTTAGACAAGTCAGCACCCAAAGCCCATATCCAGCAGGGACACAGGTGAAATCCCAGGGCTGTATTTTCTGTTTCCCATCCAGTTTCCAGGTTGCACTTAAAAAGGGATAATGAGGTTCTCTGCTTGACATGGAGAGGGAGTCTATTCCACAGATGGGGGAGTCTCTGGGACACACATTTGTCTCACCAACAAGTCCTATTGATGTCACAAACCAGGTTGCAGTCACGTGTGCAGGTTACTCGAGTGGAACTTGACTTATGGATATGCAGCAGTACCATCAAGGCAGGGTCTGAGATTGTATGCCAGACAGAAGTCACATCTGAGGTGTCTGTATGAAACTGAGTAGAGGGACAGGGCTTTTAGCCTATCTGTGTATGGTAGATGTTTGAGACCCTGGGTTCTCCTGGTGAGGAATCTCTGTGGTCTCTCCAGCTGCTGCATGTGCTTTGCGAGGTACATGTCGAAGGGGGTGTTGTACTCAGGAATTGGCCTTATAAGGGAAGAGTACAGGGATGCTATGACCTCCTTGTCCCTGGATGAGATACCCTTACTTATGACGTGGGCCATGTAGAAAGCTTTCTGTACAATTGGAGCAACACGGTGGTCAAAAGTCAGGTTGCTATCAACCTGGGTACCCAAATCCCTTAAGCCTGATTGTGTGTTTAGGACATTGTTATTAATGTGATAATATGTGGTGATGTTACTCTTCCCAAAGGGGATGATGATGCATTATTTGGCATTCAGCTTGAGGCTATGTTTCTGGCACCAGTCATTTGTTTGGGTGAGACCCTCTTGGAGGATGTCCACATCACTTGGGGAATTGATAACTACGCCCACCTTGCAGTCATCTGCAAACTTGATCAGCCATAGCCCACTTGTTTCGGCCTGCACCTCAGAGAAGTATATCCTGAATAACAGAGGGCCCCAAGACTGATCTTTAGGGTATGCCGCTCATTACAGGTCTACTGCTTGAGGTGGCTTCCTCTATTTTGATTAGGTGGGTTCTATCAGTGTATCAGTTTGCAACCCATATGGTAACATAAGGATTAATGCCTAGTTGAGAGAGTTTATATATTATACCTGAGTGCAGAATACTGTTGAAGGCTTTGACCAGGTCAAGGTAGGTGGTGTGCACCATCTTCCCCTTGTCCATGGTTTTGGTGACTGTCTCAAAGAAGCCGAACAGATATAACAGACATGATTTCCCCTTGTCAAAGCCAAACTGTGTGGGGTCGAGTGTTTGGAGGTTGCTAATGTCCCTGTTAATGAGGTCCATGATAATCTATTCCATGGCCTTGTCTATAATTTCCCAGATCGGTGGACGTTCCATCTTTGTGTAAAGGAATGACAGTGGCTGTCCTCCACTCAGCTGGGACAAAGATGGTACTCAAGCTTTGGTTGAATAGGTTGCCTAATGGTGCTGCAGGTTCCTGCCCGAGTTCATGTAGGATGCAGCCTGTGATGTTATCCAGTCTCATAGAGGCTGTATTTTTTGCCTTTGAGAGGGCAGTGATGACCTGTTTGCTAGAGATAAGGGGATGGGGGACATGTACTGGGGATGCCCTGATTTACTGATGGGGGGACAGAGGGGTTAAGTTTTTGCTGAATCTATCACCCAATAGGTTGGCTATATCTACAGCATTTGTGTATGTGTTGTCCTTGACCACCAGTTCTGAACAGATCTGGGTGCTTCTTTTGAGATTGCAGACATATTTGAAGAAGGCCTTATGATTGTCTCTAGTAGGCCAATTTGGACTCAAAGTTGGCTTTAGAGGATTTCATTAGTGCTCTTATTTGCTTGTTCAGACTAAGGAGAGATTGCTTCCAATTGGGCACCTGCTTCTTCTTGGTCCTGGACAGCAGTTTTTTTTCCTTTTGTTATATAGTTTATTTATTGCAAATATCCACCAGACAGGTTTACTCTTCCTTGCGGGGGATGATTGTGTCCTGTTTATATAGATGCTGAATCCATGCATCTATATAAATGCTCATATAGTACTTTGATGTAGATTTACCAGGCAGGTAATATTTATGTTTTAAATCAAGTTAGCCCACATCCTGCTTAATGAGATTTAGAAGAAACAAAGGAAATCAATTACTCTGAATGGGCTAAATATGGCTAGAATACCGAAAATACTGCATTTATTTTCATTCGGTAAATGATATTGGATATACATGTGAAACAGCCAGGTCAGCAGGCCTAGCTATTCTGTTGTATAGTATTCAACTCTGAATGAATGAAAACAATAAGCTGTACAGCTGGTAGAATTTTTGTGTTGACTTGCATGGTTAGCATATATCACTATATTGTTCTGACTACAGATAGAATACAGATGCAGAAGGATGCTCCTTAGTAACTCCCCTTTATTCCCTCCTTTAATCTAGCATTTCTACAGTTCTTGAATCTGTTAAAATTATTGCTGTAGTAACTGATGGATAGTATAGTAAATTGTAACACATAATTCACGGAAAATCAAATAAAAGTCAAAATGTTCTTTAGTTTACATTAAGAAGAAGCTAAGGCTTATTCAGAAGTGGCTACATCATATACTGTTACATTAATTTCTATTTACCGCTGGCATTAAAGGTCTGGTTGAGTGTTAGAACTTTATTGACTCAGGATTGATGACTTGAATATGTAAAAAATGCAAAATGTATTAGCAAAATTTGATTTTATCAGTCCTTTGAAAAATGAAAATATTTTTAAATTAAGTTTTGTATTACTTCCGTAAGAGATTTTATCGTACAAAGAATAAAACAAGCCATCCAAAAATATCTGGGTTCAATGCATATTTTCACAAAAACATTACAAACATTTTTTATATTCAACATATCTCTAAGAATAATGGATATAACCATTGTATTCAACTAAAATAGGGAATAACCAGAAGAAAGGTAGTTGTTTTGGTATCCTCTGTTTTTTTTTTTAATTTTAACCAGGCAAGCTCACTAGATATGTGTCCCTTTTCAAAGGCAGCCCAGGAGCTCTGTCTGGTTAAGTGACATGCTCACAGTCATCCAGTATGCAAATGGAGGATGAGGGAAACAAACCTTTAACTGCAGGAAGTAACTCAATAACAGCTAATAGCCTAAATCCTCTGTGCTAACTGCCACATAAGAAACTCAACCAGAACAAGTCCAAAAGTTGAACACCAATGTTTATAATACCAAATGTCTGAGTTTTTCCCACCCCCCATAGAATCATTTTTGCACTTTTTCCTGGGTCTGGAGTGGTAGGGTGTTTCAGTTTTGAGGTTGTATTTGGTTGTGTGTATTTTGATATTCTGTGTTTTGGAGATGTGATTCTGTGATTGTGGTAGTCATGCTTCTGGGTCTCGACTTTGTAATAGTAAACTCAGTCATCATTATTAAAGTCAGCCTGATGTGAAGTGGGCTACAATCATCTTTGGCCAAATATTTACAAAAGGCACACAAAAAGGCGTGGAAGACAGACATAGTTTATTTCCTGCTTCATATAAAAACTCAGCTATATAACCAGATAAAGTGTGACTGAAGAGGATGGCCTATACTAATGGAATGACAATTTTGCATTTTTTACATATTCAAGTCTTTATCAATCCTGAGTCAATAAAGTTCTAAAATTGGTGGTAGACAGTTTAGTACTCTATGCAATTTGTGAGCTCCAAGTGTAGAAACAGAGAGGAATGTGGGAACAAAACACTGTTTCAGCTACTTCAGCAAATGCAGACAAAGAGCACACTGTCATAATGCAAAAACCAACACATTCGTAGTGGTTAGCATACCTCACATACAGCTTTCATGAGATAAAGATGAGGTTCCAAACTTTGATGGGAGCAATGCTCATTGTTTAATTACTTTACTGCAAATTTATCATGGGGACATTTATGTCATAACAGATGAATCCATTAAGATCACATTCCTTTTGCTATCTCCCTTCTGTTTTTGAGTTCCATAGGAAGTGATAAAGTTATCAAGATCATGTACAAAGAGTCTACAATGTTCAGTTTCAAAACATCGGAAGACTACTAAGAACTTCAAAACTCCTCCTAGTTTTTGTAGTCCCTTTAAAGTCAACATATCCTTTATGTTTTGTTAACCCTTTCTTTACCAGTCGCCTTAGCTCTATATAACCCTGCCATAAGCAGTTCTTATTCCTAATCATGTTAGTGATTCCATCCATGCTTAGGACTTTTAAGGAGCTTAGTACAAGTAAATCACCAATAGCACTATGGCCACACTGTTCAAAGTCATTTCAGTTCAGCATGTGGCCTTCTGTTTCCAAACATTGATTGTTCTATAAACTAAAGCAGTGGAAAGATTTAATCTTTAATGACCTCATATAACATTACCTGACACACCTGAACTTGATGGGAATGTTTTCCAACTTTCAGACGATTTTAACCTGGATCTACGTGCTGAACCACCAAAACTTCATTGTAGTCTTTCCTTGCTTCAGGGTTGTAAATTTTAAATATACCCAGTTGAAAGACTTGATTGACAAAGTTGGACTAAGATCCTCTCTTATGAGTAAGGATGAGTGATGTCATCTCTTCTTACATTATTAGCCAAACTTGTACCATGTCTGCCTCTTGTATGCTCCCCTGAAGCTTTCTAAATCTCCCAAACACCTGAATCAAATCCTAATCTCACAACTTAAATACCTTACTTTTCCCTTGTTGCCCAGCATGTACTGCTTCTTTTATCATGTCTCATTCTTGGATTCTTCAGTCATTTTCTTTTCCCTTTCTTTGTGAGGTATTATCACCAAGGTTGACTTATCCCCATTTAATATCTTCAGTATCTCATTCACTCCTTCCCTGTTGTCAAACCTGTACTGCTTTTTTATCTTGCTCCATTCTAGGACTCTTTAATCTATTTATTTCCCTTTCTTTTTAATTAATTTATCAACATCATAGTCATACTGTTTGTCTCAGTACCTTCCAGTGATTTGCTTATCAAGTAATTAGACTGTGAATGCTGTTTCAGCATGTTAGTTTGGAAATTTGATCTAAGAATGCAGATAAGACTAGGGTAGTCAATAAATACACTAACAGAATGGAACTGATGGAACTTTATAAAGTACAGACATTTGATTTAGCCCCATGCTACTAGCAGCATGCACCCCAGCCTAGTCAACATCTATTGAAAACAGTCTAGATAAGCTTACTATCTGTTTCTTCCCTCAAGCAAATTTGATGGAGTATACAAAATATTTAGATTTAATGGTAGTGATGATAGGGAAGCTTGGGATCTCTGGATAAAAATAAATATTGTCTGATACAGTCTTATATGGAACTATATTGCATGTAATTTCTAATCTGTATATTTTGCCTGTGTTATTTCAACAGTTAATGCAGTAGAGGTCACCTGTTCTATAAGTGCCGAGAAATACATAGACATTTAGGTTTATACCCCCCTGCTACAACAGTAGGCAAGGTTGCAGAGACAAAAACTGGGTTTGTTATGTAGGAATCATAACTGAATAGTCCAGGCCATGCCTTATACAACAGGAATACAGAGAATTAAGGTGTTCCATACAATAATAAAGAACTTAATACCAGTATACAGTGAGTCTCAGTTGATCTTCAAAATTTACCAGCACTTTGAAAAGAGATGTGCGTATTTCTAATGAAAACAGGCAGGAGAAATAGAAATGAAATAAAGCAATCTTCTTAAAGACTGTGCAATACCTTTTCATGGCAAAGTGATGTAGGAAACTCATGAAGCTGTGAATTATCCCTTTTCCCATATGCATTATACTTTACTCTTTCTAGTACAGAAAATGAATGTTTTATGTTTTATTTTGGTTAGGGGTGACTCCTTCCAATACTCATTGTCCTTTAGTCTACCTACGTGACATCAGGTAGGTGAAGTCTAGAACTAGAACAAGCCTATATTTATTTTTATCCAGAGATCCCAGCATCTATAGTAACACTTAGGGTATTACATTTCTGTTTTAATTTCAGCTGCAAGAGACCCAAACACTCTCTCTATAGAGATATATCGCAAACTAGATATGGCCAGTAAACTTCCATAATTTGATACTAACTGTATATGGTATTAGAGTAATAACATAAAATAATTATTCATGTCTGAAAACATAATTTGATTTTAATCCAGAATATATTCTTTTAATGGGCAAAAACCTGTCTGATAACCCACATGACATATTTCTGAGGGATAGGCAGAGTGACAACTTAGCTGAATGAGAGATAATAAAACATCTAAAAATACAATATACAATATAGGCTTCTTTTTTCACTTGGTTAAATGGAGTCATTTTTACTTTTTTACTTAAATTACTTAAGTGGAGTCCTTACTGCCACTTCTTTTCCTCCATTATTCCTCCCCACATAGTCCAATAATTTGTGGAAGAAAACAGAACTTTGGAAGGTGAAGAACAGGCATATTTGCAGGCGGATCAATATTTACAGATAATCCTTGTACATCCCAACATACTCGTCTGTCCACTTCTCCCATTATCTGCAATGTATCTTTCGACAGAAATCATGTCCGTTTCTGCTAGGCAGTGTTCCAGTACTGGCAAAACCTCATACTGTCAACAAGGGCCAAGACCTGGCATCAGCCTTCATTTAGTCCTCTCCTCCAACTGGCTATTGATTCCAGTGATGCATTTATTAACAGGAACCTCTGCTCAAGTCCTGATCAAGTTCATATTTTACAGAATAATGATCCCTTCTTCATCTACAGTACAGCTGTTAAAGAAATATAATGTTAAATAGAGTTGTCTGGAAAGGTGTCACAAGCTTTTTAATGCAAAACTTCAGCCAATAGGATTTATCTTGATGCATTCAGTAGCTGCTGCACTGAGAAAAAAAAATAATTCTAAACAGGTTATTAATTCACAAGTTAATATTCAAAAGTACACCCAAGGGGAGGATCATAGTAGACCTATCTTTATTAAAAGTGACAGGTTCTCAAAAAGTAAGTGTTCCCCTGAGATGCACTGTCCAGCACCTACGACTTAATAATATGCCACTACTAAAGCACTAAATAACACAAATACATACACAAACATAATTACAATAGTGCACAGTAATGCCCTAGCCAGTGATTTAAAACATCATAACTAAAATGTGCAATCTGAAAAACTCGTTAATACATAAGGTCACCAAAGGATCACTCAGGCCATTGTCTTTGATTAAAATTAAACATTTGCCTAGATCTTAAATATACTCTCCTAAACAGATGGTATTGCAACAACCTTCAAAAAGAAGCCTCTAAGTCACACATCTGAATCTGTGAAGCTAATGAGCTTCACACTATGAGAGCAGACCAAGGTATGAAACAGAGGAAGAATTTTGCTCAGCCCAGAAATACAAATACAGACTTGCAGATCTTATTGTTGTATACTAATTCCAGATTTGCAGCATCTTAAAGATTAGATTCCCCACTACTCTGAGGTGCAACATAAATAACTAGGTTATGCATTGCACAGAACCCTTTCCATGCCACTGAGGTATGCAAGGGTCAAAGACTACTGTAAACAATATATTTATGTTGCTGTCAGCTTCAGCCTTTGCCTCTCTAGGAGTTGCATAGCTGTATTCACATTTTAGTATATAACAGAACCCAACAATAAAATCTTCATGTCTCTTTTTGCCTTTCTTTGTTGAGCACAAGTGTTGCAAACGTTAGTCATGCAGTCATACAACAATTAGTATACAACAATAAATTCTGCAAGTCTGTTTGCCTTTCTGTGTTGAGCTCAAGTTTCACAAATGTTAGTCGTGTAGTCAGATGAAATACTGCCTACCAGATGTTTAAGGATGCATCCTGGGAAACATAGCCAAGCCTTCTCTGCAAGATTAAATATCCTGAACTGGAGTGTAGATCACTGGCAGCTGTGAGTTATGAAGGGCAAGACCTTTAAGATGGACATCACTGGAGTGGATAATCCATGCATCCTGTAGTGGACCAGGGTCAATGATCAAACCACAACTAACAATTCATTACCATGATAATTAAGTTCCACTAGGTTCTGGTCTCACAGCAAAGTTCATAGTCTGAATGTGAGAGTCACAGATGAAGTACATTACATTTTTTTATTTATTCTATATATTTATTTAAATTATTTTTTAAGGCAAAGCTTTCATCCAAATGGGCCATTTTCAGGCTATCCCCAGTAAGAACGAACCTATTATATACTATTGAATGAACTGGTTGAAGAAGTTAAAAACAGGTCATGCAAACAGATATCAAATTTATCAATCAGTTTTGCAGACAAAAGTCTGTACAAAAAAAAAAATTAAAAAAATAATAAAAATAAATATAGCCTTATTACTAATGAAAAACATGTAGAATATATATATATATATATATATATATATATATATATAAATGTATATATAATACAGATTTTATGAATGGAGACAAAGTTATAAAAGAAACAAAAAATATGTACAGTATATAAAACAAAGACGCTGGAAGGACTAAAAGTTGAAGGGCTTCTAAGTGATATGTGGCTCTTGTCTAGTTATAAGTTAAAGGAAAATAAAGATTAGAAAATGGGTGGAACTTATCTACAGTACCTGTCTCCAACAGGTTATTAATGTACAAGTGCAGCCTGGTAACAAGCTTGCACATAAAACTGCAGTGAAGCACAAAAAGAAAAAAAAGCAACCATATTAGTTTTGCTTGATAAACAGGGCTGCTTAGTGAGCATCGGCTCACAAAAGTAACTGCAATAGCAGTTAGAGGGAGCTGCCATTGCAGCTGTACCCCCCACACACACTTTCCATGATACTTATAAAGCCACATTTAGTGAGCATGGGAAAATAGGTAAACCAAAACGAAACTCGTGCATTAGAAGGATGTGTGTGTGTGTGTGTGTGTGTGTGTGTGTGTGTGTGTGTGTGTGTGTGTTTTCCTGTGTGTATGGGTGTGTGCCAATACTTCCTTGCTCAAGAATTCTGGGCAAAACATACACCAAAAATCAGGGAAATGTTTAAATATTACCCTAATTCACTTAAAAAAAAACAAGAGAGCAATAGGTTTTGCCTCAACATGCTTTTCTGAGCCATAAGAAGTATAAAAATTAAATATTTTTCAAAGGAGAGAGCAAAAATATCAGGCAAAATCAGAGATATTCTTCAAAATCAGTGATAGTCAAGTGGTATGTGGGGTTTAGGGAACAAATGCATTTCTTTACTCTGTACATATTTTTTATTCAGTTGATCACAATGAAAGTCATCTGAGGTGTTGGCAGTTAAAAAAGTGGTTGTAACTTGCTGGTGTGTGCATGTCTGTGTGTGCATGCCTGCACATGCATGTGTGTTTAGGCTTGTGTGTGAGTGTATGTTTCTGTGCATGTATGAGTCTTGTCTGTCAGTGTCTCTGCAAGTGTGTAAGCTGATGTGTATGAGTTTCTGCATATGAGTGTGAAAGACTATCACTCTTCCACTGAAACTGTTAGTGTGCGTGCATTTGTCTGTATATGTGCACACATATATATTATATATATATATATATATATATATATATATATATATATATATATATATATATATATATATATATATATATGTATATATATATATATATATATATATATATAAAATACAAAACTTACTCTGTGCATTTATTTGTGTGTGTGTGTGTGTGTGTGTGTGTGTGTGTGTGTGTGTGTGTGTGTGTGTGTGTGTTTGCATCTGATAGCAATTACATATCCTACAGCAATTATGTAACAGACAGAGGATTGGTTTTATACAAAAATTATAAGAAATGTATATAAAAATGTATAAACTAATAGTAAAATAAATACAAACAATTTAACAGCATTAGGCCTCACAACACCCTTGAGCAGTCTGTTATTTCCCCAGTAACACCCACTATAGCAGGCATTATTGCTTGCTTAACAATTGAATTATGTGCATTTTGGAATTAATTGAGTTAGGTCACAAAATGATGTTGTAAAAGTTGGGTAATTTTGGGAGGTAAAGAAGTATGTAAACGTCACTTCAGGTTATAGAAGTTTTTTTTTCTTCTAATCTGAATTGTGCATGACTGCATTTCTTTTGACGTAACTCCCTGACTGACAAGATAGGGGAAGGATTTTTCTTTTAGAAGCTTAATTAAAACTGACCCTAGAAATTATTAATATCTTTGCTTTATTTAAAGCAATTTAGGCTTTGCAAGTGTAATGCACTGGTGTTGTCTTTTGGATAAAAAGGTAATCTGCAAATATGAATACTCTGCTACTACATTGTAGGGTGCATGTTTTTCTTATCTTATCTTAGATGTTATGGCATAGTAATAAAATGGTCATCATAAACATCATGAAGGAAGGGTTCCAATGCCAAAAGTTAAGTCGGCATGGGCTCACATAATGTGACATGTGTTACACGCCTTCGAAGAATTCAAAGTAACTTGTCTGAGACTTTAAATTGTTTTCTCGGATCTGTAATGTCATGGAGTACATCACCCTTGAAGAGTTCTAATCTTCAACTGTAAGACTGTTTCATAGGCCTCTGTAGTTCTTTGTTATTATGAGCATCCCTGTTTCTCATTATATATGACCTGGCTTTGTCTGTGGTTCTCACAACTATAACTGAAAATTCACTGATCTCACAAAATGGTGTTTCTGTCCACATTGCACCACTTTTCTCTCAAAGTGTGTTGTACATCCTTTCATAAACTGTTTAGTTTTTTACAATTTAGGTATTACTGGAAATTTTGTCTTAAGATATTTGCCCATCAGCAGTTCTGCTTGCGGCATTCTTACACAGGTCCATAGGTTGCTACTAGGCAATTGATCAGATATTTATCTATGGCCTAGCCAGTGCAGTTCCCACTACTTGCTATCTCTTTCTATGGGGGGGGGGGGTGACACCAAGGTCTTATTTGTGGTTACCCATCCAGTTGTAAAGGCTACACTTGAAGACAGTGAAGTAACTGCTTTGTTTAATATGAAGGAGAAAGCCTGTTCCATAGGATAGGAATTTTTTGGCTGGAATATCTAAACAGGTTCAGTTTGTTACAGTGAAGGTTAACATCTTTAGAATTGGTGTTCATTTCAAATACCTAACAGGAGTGATCTCAATACCAAGCCCTAGGGACAAAACTGGTAATGATCTTTTTTTTGAGGAGAGTGTACCATCAAGTATAATTTACTGGGTTCTGTCTGTGAGCCCATTTGCTATCCATTTGGTAAATAAGGGTTTACATTTAGTTTGATGCATTTATATATAATGCCTGAGGGAGGAATGTCAAAAGCTAGGTTAAGGTAAGCTATGTGAACTGACCTGCTCTTATTCATGGGCTCAGTGCCTTTTTCGAAAGAAACAACCCTGTTCATAGGTGTGTACTAGGCTAATGGCCCTGGATCCTTTACAAGCCTAGCCCATAGAAGGGCCCTGGCATCGTGCTGCCCGACGTTTGTTCCCAGTCCCTCTATCAAGTAGAGCCACTGGAGTGATCCCTGGGGTGAACTTTCAATTTCCCATCCACTCATCAAGATTTCTCTTGAAGAGAGCCAGTGCGGTGCTCTGCTTGACATGTATGGGAAGTCTATTCCAGAGCATAGGTAGTCTCTGGGTTATGAACCTGTCCCTCCAGCATGTTCTGTTGATTGTGGTAATGAGGCTGAGGTCTCTGAAGTGTGTGGTGCGAAGGGATTGGGATTTCTTTAGATGTAGCATTTCTAACAGAGCTGGGGCAGACAAGGCTTTATAAGTCAAGCAGAGATCGCCTCTTAGTAGACGATATGAGACAGAAAATAGCTGGAGTTTTTTTGAGTCTGTCTGAGTAGGACATGTGTTTAATGCCTGGGGATCCTCTTAGTGAGGTACTTTTGTGGCTTTTCCAGCTGTTTCGTGTGATTAGTGAGGTACATGCCAAGTGGGGCATTATATTCGATGATTGCCTAATGAGGGAATTGTAGAGGCAGATGATGACCTCTTTCTTCCTGGATGAAAAACCCTTGGCAATGAGATATGCCACATAGAAGGACTTTCTGACCACAGAGGCAATGTGGTGGTCGAAGGAGAGGTTGCTGTCTACCTATGTTCCAGTTCTCTTATAGCGCCTTTAATGTTCAGTGGGCTCCCAGTGATGTGGTAATTAGTGGGAAGTGAGTTTTTCCCAAAGGACTGATCAGACATCTACCCTTCACACAACCAAACTGACTTGGGTCAGGGGACTTTAGGCTGCCAATATCCATGTTTATGATGTCTGTAATCATGTGTTCCCTTGCCATACTGGTAAAATTTGTGAGGCTTATGGGTGTTTAGTTACCAGGATCAGTGGTAGAACCTCATTTGTATAGTGGAGTGACTACCATTCTCCGAGCCTCAGGCACAATGGTAGATGTGATCCCGAGTTTGTACAGATCATGAAATGGGTCCGTAAGACCTTGTATCAAACTATAAAGAAGACACTCTTCAACACATTGCTGGGCTCCTTTGGGCTCGATTTTTTACTTCTGAGAGAGCCTTCCCAACTAAGTCAGAGGTAAAGCTCAGACAGAAGAATGACAAAGAGAAAAGTATTATGTAGCCTAGGTACTGATACAGGGGAGATGTCTGGACTGAATTTGTCGACTAATATGTCAGTTATGTCTTCGGGGCAGAGTAGTTTGAGGTATTATATATCAGCTCAGGTCGCTGCTGGGTGTTGCCTATAAGCTTCCTATTATAGTTGAAGAAGGGCATCTGATTGCCTTTGACAGTGATGGTAATTCAAAATTCATGTTTGGCTTTAGAAGATTTGAATTTATTTCTAAGATCTTTGTTTAATTTTCTGAAGTCAATTTAAGGTGTAGGTTTTAAGTTTGTTTCTAAGCAAGAGTATTTTTTTTTTCTCTAGCTAATGTTAGGGAGGAAGACAGAGATGAGGAAAGAGTCCAACTAGGCATTACTAGACTTGGAGAAACCATATGACAAGGTCCCAAGAAAGTGTATTTGGGCAATCCTGCATTGATACAGGAATATGATTATTTAAGTATAAATAATGCAAGGGCTCCCACAATATTCAGAATTCTGAAAATATATAAAGATGTGTAAGATCCACCATACTGCCTATAGTGGATGCAAAAGCCTCAAAATGAGTTTTGTGGCATAGTTCATTGATTTTAAACTTAAAAAAAGAATAGTGTTACATACCTTCTTAATGATTTGTGGGATTTTTTAACCAAAGTTTCAGAGGCTATGTTCAATGAAAGTTTTATATTTGTAACTATCGACATACAGAATTTGTTTTCAGTGATGCCACATGCATTAGGTATTGAATGGTTTTATGAATACTTATGCCAGTACAGTGATTTGCAATATAATCAGATTAATTTATTTAGAAATGATGGAGATTATTTTAAGTAACAATTATATATTTTTTGAAGGACAATTTTTCCGTCAGCAAACTGGAGTGCCAATGGGGGCAGCTTGTGCCCCCTTGTTTGCAAACTTAGTAACAGCATATTAGAAAGCCAAGTTTGTTTTTGATTCAAGCTTTAACAAGTCATGGAACATGTATGATCACTTTTTAGATGATAATATAATGTTTTGGATTGACAATGAAGAGAAACTTAATGTTTTTTTTTTAGTTACATCAACTCCACTTATGAATTTTTAATATTTACAACGTATTATCTAAAAATAAGATCCACTATTTGGATGTATTGTTAACTAAAAATGAAGAAAGAAAAACTTTTGACACTAATATTTTTAGAAAGCCTACATAATCAAAAATCACTGTTACATTACACAAACTGGCATCCACATTTTCTAAAGAAAGCTTTAATTAAAGGGCAAATGGTGAGACTGGCAAGAATGGTATCACAGGACCAGACATTAATGAAGATTGTTGTAAGTGGAGTTCAATGTTACTGAAGAGAGGGTGCCCCATAAAATATATATCATTAGAGATGAAGTTACCTACAAGAGACAACAGAAAAATATTTTCCACTATTAGGATTTTTTTTTATTTAATAAAAACAATAATCCAGTTGATTCTCCCCTTTAATACAGATTTTTATGATATTAAAGAGGTTCTGTACAAGAACTGAAATATTTTTATTTGTAATGATGAACACTCTAAAACACTTTGTTCTTTTCCCAATGTGGTGTATAAAAAGGATGTATTTTTTTTAAAAATTTGTTGGAAAGATACTTAAAATACTTGGTTCTTTTCCCAAGGTGGTGTATAAAAAATTTTTAAAAATTTGTTGGAAAGATATTATGTTCCTTGCCATCGTCCAGGTATTAGAATATGTGGACATTGTAAGGAATACAAATACATATTAGAAGGAGATATATTCTATATCAAAAGCTCTGGTGACATCCTCATAAGACAAAGGTACAGTTGTTATAGTAGTAGAGTCGTGTGTTGATAGTATTGAACGAGATATAAGGGGGGACCACGGAATGATTATTTAAAAATGAGGGAGCTTAAATGCTAGTTAAAAAACAATTCTTTGGTTATTTTTGCCTTAAATGAAGCAACTTCTATTAATAGTGTATTGAAAGTAAACTCATGACAGAAATGCATGGCTTATGACATGTAATGCTACATTTTGTACGCATAAGATTTTTAACATTTAAATATAATAACTTACATTTTTATTACCTATAAATATATTAATTGTATTTTAAACATTTTAATTTTTTGTGAGGGTTGTCTGTTTTAACATTGATTCAGTACATTGCAACGAAGGGGTTAAAACCTTTATGTATTAGTCATTAGTACCAGTCATGTTTTAACTGTTTGGGAGGGGTTCAAACTATTTAAGGGAAGATGTTACATGGTAGTGTATTCCAAAGAAGTCCCACTGTACCTGGGATGAAAGCGCTTAATTTGTTATATTGTGAACTTTATTCTTTAATTAGCTTCATTTTTTTACACGTGTAACTATGCCAGTGATTTGTATTATATTATATCTGCACTATACATTTTAAAGGAAAGCACTTACCTTTGTATTTCAGTGCAGTTAATTTTGTACAAAATATGTATCTTTTGACCTCTTAAATCAGATGGTTGATCTCAGCCCTTTGCAATTCACTATTTGCTGTAGCATTTTGAAAAAAAAGCTGTAAAGAATCTCATTTTGCTGAAGGGTTTATTTAAATTAATTTGCTAAACCATTAGCCTATGCTTAGTGCAACCATAATTTAGTGTAACATGCTAAAACCCATTCACAACTCTAATAAACAAGTTTTGCTTGCTTTTGTTGGCTTACGTCTGTGCAGCAGCACATACCTCTCCTCATTTCTTGTGCTTGTATAACTGCCAAAATTCATGATATACATAGTTTAGAAAAAAACTATTTACTACTGTTGCAGTGACACTTCCCATAAACTAAAACTATTTTGCTTTCTGGACTGTGTCACACCTAGTATTTGTGGTTTCCCATCTTACACTAAACGGTTCATGACTGCCAGCTTGTCTGATTCATATTTTTTTTTTTTTTTTGCAGAGGTTACAAAGACACAAGTTAAACATATCTTACTAGGAAGTGTATGGAGTACTGAGTATGTATTCAGTACTCCATACACTTCCTAGTAAGATATGTTTAACTTGTGTCTTTGTAACCTCTGTTGTACAAATCAAAAGTCAAAGCTTTGTCTCTCAAGAATCTTAAGATTCCTATGGACACTATGTTATTCATAGCACCAATGATTCTTCTCAATTACTAAATTCCAAAGACAAAGTCCAAAAAATAATGAGGGTCAAAGTCCCAAATTCAGGAACAGTTTTACATATTCCTCTGCTTCACTTAGAAAGTTACTAGAACGGATTTTGCATCAATTTAATTTTCCAAAGAATAACAAAGTATGAAACTTTTATATCTGTCATTATTAACTAACAGTAATATTCAATGCTTTACCAGAAAATCAACAATTTTACAAGGGACAGGACAAAAATATGAGGCCAAATTGAGATGATCTGCCAAATCACGGACAGGTGAAAAATCTGCACATTTCATAAGCAGAGCTTTCTTTTCATTGAACTTAGGCCATGAGTCAGAAAGAGCGCAATGCAAAAAGCAGAACTGTGCAATGAGCAATTGCACACAAGACAGGGGAGATTAAAAGACACTGTTAGTGTGCTCACACAATGCTGCATAATAATGTGGCTGAGTTATGCAAATGACCATCAACCGAGAGAAATGAGCAACATTATGACACTGAAGCTACAATGGAATGCAAATGAGCAAGAAGAACATGGCAGAATGATTCAGATACATATAAAAACCATGTGATGAGCCATGCCTGTCAGTGTAGCTGTATGCCATAAAATGTTGGTGAAAAGAGACTGAGACCAAGCAGCAGTATTAGCCAGAATGTGCATATTTGAGTATGCCCTCTCAGATAGAGCTTCATTGCTCTCTCTCTCTCTGCTGACAAAGGATGAGACCGCATATAGCATTCAGTCACATCCATGGCACAGAAATAGTGAACTGCTGCTGTGTGGACAGAGACACCACACAAGAACTGGTACACTTGCCACCCTCATATGTAGGGTCATGAGATATGAGGAATATGGATTCTGTAGACAGCAAGGTATGACTGGCACTGACAACCCTTGGTACAGGGACCTTCCATTCATGAACTAGGGACATGGTAGGTGTGTCCCAGACATCTGCCCCATAGATACTACCCATTTTCTCAATGACATACTGCAGTATATGTTTTCCATATACTGTAAAGGGGAGAAACTCCATACTGCAGCCATTTTAGGGCATAGCATGCTTTCCTGAGTAACTGGCACCATCACCTGCACCGACATTGCCATCAAGCCCCCCCTGGATCACAAGGACAACAATATCTCATCTGCAATGGATTCCACTCCAAGTGCAAGGTGTGTCACTTAGGCAGAGCCAATGATTTCAACATTTGCAAATTATGAGACTTATATAAGCAATTTGTACAGAATGATGTCCACAAGGGGATGCTTGTTATGTCCTGGAGCAGTGGCCCATGACACCAGTAAGGAATCTGCAGTCCATGGTAGAAAATTGCATATAACATCCATACACTATTATCAATATCATAATATATAATATCATATATTGTTATCAAGCATGTCCTCAGAGTGATGAAGGCTCCTGTGCTGCTTAGACTCTGCCAGTGGCACACTGCAGTATTCTCCAGAAACCTGCAATAAGATATTTAACAGGTGCACAGTGTTATACAATATGCAAACACACAGACAAATACAGCAAGGCATTGCCATCAGAGCAGAGGATTTGTCATAGCCAGCAGTTGAGGAGGAGCCTGTTCACTGTGTAGAGGACCTGGCTGCTGGGGATGACCATGTGAGGTGGACGTGGGAGCATTATACTATGACACTGGTTAAGTGGCAACATCTGGTTCACAGCTAAAGGCCGGATTAGACATAAGAAACAGTGACAACAATGCATACAATACTACAACCAGACTATGCTATGTTTTACAGTGCAGAGACTGGCCACATTGTGCACCAGACACAAGTGCTGAGGCATGGCATATTTCTCATCATATATATATATATATATATATATATATATATATATATATATATATATATATATAGGTGTAGAGGGTACAGTGACAGGGCTTACAAACAGGCATTGTTTAGGCAGGGTTAATGATGTGGGTGTGCATGTATGTCATGTCCTGGTGTAGGGATTGAGTGGTGTGTGTCCACAGTATGGAGAAAGTGTTCAGAGGTGGGGAGTGGGTCAATTAGATTGTGTATGGATGGACACAGCCCCTACTGATGTTTTTGCACTGTGCATGTGTCTCTGGGCAGGTTCAAGGCTCCCTGAATAGGTATGTGCACCGACCATGCACACCCCATCCATACAGGAATTCCCTCTAAAGAATATAATTGGCACTATCAGTGGTTGTCACAAGGGATGGTGTGTTTTGGGACTATAAATTACAGGCTATAGCACAGGGATGTCCAGCACACACACTTCCTATATGTGTGCATCCATGCCAGGCCATAATCCCATCGACACTGGTTTAGGTGTGGAAGACATGATTTTACAGGACCTTCACTATGCCATAGCCATCCCACTATGAATTTCCAACTCTAGGTAGAAGAGGAATGGCCATGTAAACAGAGATGTTCCTAGTGTATGGTAGCAGACAGGCCACTAAAAGATATAGCCTCCTCTTGATGTGATTCCAAAATATTACCAATATAGTCAAAGCCCTCTCTGATGTCTCCTTGCAAATCATGCACTACAACCTTTTATTCTGTTGTCTTGCCCACACAATACACCAATAAAATTTTGCAGGGAGCATGGTTGCTTGTAAGACTGCCCTACACATACATTGAGTAATGACCATGGAAACTCTTAGTTTTGGAATGGGATAGGAAATAAGGCAGCATTGACCACTGGCATGCAACCCCCCAGTGCTGCTCCCACACTAATTGGAGCCACCAGCACCCACTGTTGCCTCAAGGGCAAAAGATGAGAGTGCACTGCTGTGTCCACCAATTCCTATCCAGTAGTGGTTAACTCAAACTGAGAAGTGGGTTGCATATGTGATGGAACTATGTTACTGGAAGGGAAAGGAAATTTGCCCAACATGATACCTGTGACAATGGACATTGAATGTGTTATGCTTTAGCTGCCATCAGATTCAGATATTTCCTGGACATCAGGCATGCCAACATTCATGGTGGAGTTCCCATACACCAAATCATCTATGAAAGCAGAGAGAAACACTCTGATATATCAGTGCTACTTAGTCACAATACCAGAGCTCAGTGTTGCCACAGTTGTACAACAGTGCACCATGCAATTAATTAAAGCCCACATACCTTGTGCAGACCCTTGTAGCACCTGAAGCCCTGAACTGTCTGTAGGGATAATATGACCATATTCAACATGTAAGAGGTAATGGCTGTGACATGTCACACTACAATATACATATGTAAGGGTATTCCAACCTGGGGCATCAACCACAGAAACCCTTGGTTGTGGTGATTTAAGTTCTGCTTCAACATCCAGTCCTCCAGTGGGTACTTTGGAGCAATCCATCACAAAGATATAAATGCCAGGAACTCCTTTGTGTCCATGAGTGCTGTCTGTGTAGGTGGAGCCCCTCTTGTAGCCATCCTCTCCTGTGTAAGAGAAGTTGCATTGTTGAGGGCATGGTAGATTGCCAATAACCCTGTGGCAGTCTTATGCTGATCTATTATTGCCATTTACAGCATTTACAGCAACAATAAGATTTCATCATATACATTCTTGGAAGACCTGGTCAGTTTTGTCAGTTAGGAGGATCCACCAGCCACGTTGACAGACGGCCTACAGCAGGATGCCTGCCTAGGTCTGAAAGAACTCCTCCAGCCCTTTCCACTTCTCAGAAGCCATATCATTCATAAATGTGAACATGTACATATTCATAGGTTCATAGGTTCATACTAGGCTATCTGCCCGAGGGCATTTACAAGCCTAGCCCATAGTTTTGTGGCTTACGCCACCCCCTTTAGTATGGGGAACTATACCCATTATTTTGCTGTGCCTCTGTCGAGCAGTGACACTGAGGTAATCCCTGGGGTATATCTGCGATCTCCCATCCATTGGTCAAGATTTCTCTTGAACAAGGCCAGCGAGGTGCTCTGCCTCACATATACCGGGATTTTATTCCACAGCATAGGGAGTCTTTGGGTGATGAATCTATCCCTCCAGCACGTCCTATTAATAGCCGTGTCGAGGTTTAAGTCTCCCACCCTTGTGGCTCTGACGGATCTAGATTTTTTGAGGTGAAGCATATTCATCAAATCTGGGTTTGACATGGCCTTGTATGTTAGGCAAAGGTCACCTCTGAGCAAGCGGTAAGCGACTGAATAGAGCTGGAGTTCTTTCAGTCGGGCAGCATAGGACAGATGTTTGAGACCCTTTATCCTTTTGGTGAGGAACTTTTGTGGCCTCTCCAGCTGCTGCAAGTGTCGGGTCAGATACATTCCGAATGGGGCATTGTACTCAATCATTGGTCTGATGAGTGATGAGTATAGGGAGACTATGACCTCCCTTGATCTAGATGAGAATCCCTTCATGATAAGGTGGGCAATGTAGAAGGTCTTCCTAACTACTTTAGCGACATGGGTGTCGAATGACAGACTACTATCAACCTGGGTCCCCAGGTCCCTGATAACTTCTTCTGTGCTCAGTGGATTGCCACCTATTTGGTAGCTAGGGGTTGGCCACTAATATTTGTGCAAATTGAGCACAGACTGTACAACATCTGACCCCAACAGAGGCACAGGCACAGTACTGATCTGCATGTTGCTGCCCCCCCCCCCCCACCTAAAGAAAAAAAAAAGTTCAATCAAACTTCAGGTATAGTAACTTCATGATTACTGTCCACTAATATGCGCACCTGACTGTTTTTAGGTGTTCAGCACAACAGGCTATGGGGCTCAAGCAACACATTTCTGATTATATCCATGTGCAGCTCCTGAAGTGGCCCCCCAGAAGCTCTGTTGAAATAGACATACCTTTCAACCTCTTAGCAGAAAAAAATCTGAACAAACCTTAAAATAATGGGGGGAGCATAGGCTCAAAAAAACAGGACACATTTTAAATATTACTGTTATAAACTTAGAAAGTTGCAAGAATAACAGGGTTTATGTTAGCATACATTTTCTGAAGAATGTGAAGTCTGAAACTCAAATGTTATTGTTCTTCTTTCGGCTTTTCCCAGTTAGGGGTCACCACAGTGGAACTCCGATCTGCTAATGCTTGGCAGTAGATTTTTACTGTGCTGAGGTGCCAGCACGATGCCCAACCTTCAACGAAGGCACTCCCATTCTACGCATGTCTTTTGAACGCCAATCAATCACTGGGAGGACATGCAGACTCCACACAGAAGGTGTTCCAGCCAAGAATCAAATGGGAGAACCTCTTGCTGTGAGGCAACAACACTACCGCTGCAACAAATGAATGTCATTATTTAGTGATGTCAGACCTCATTGATTTGCCACAGAAAAACACAAATTTATGAGGAGCAGACTACAAATATGCTGCAAAAATCTGGGCATTTTGCAAAAATCTGAACAGCTGAGAGGTATTTCTGTACCCAACAATTCCTGGTCAAGTTGAAACCATCAGAAGAATATGCTGTGTCACAACCTGATGTATAACTAAGAAGGGATGCGAAGAAAAGTTTTATTTATATGGGACAGCAGCAGAGGTTAATGAAACATAGTGCAAAAAACAAGCATAACTTTTTTTTTCAGTTAATAAAGAAAGAAGCACTAGAAATATATAATACATTTCAGTTGGTCAGTGATGAGTAATGTTGTCATATAAACAATATTGCTAGAGTAAGAGCTTAGGCTGGAATTCAGAAATATCACTTAAGCAGGCATGTAACTGCAAAATAGCATGATCAAAGCAGTACAATGTATCTCATAGGTTGAGTACCAATGCAATAGGAGCCAGTTAGCATTATGGAGATTAGTTAGGGAATGGTCTAGCAAAATCCCCACTGGTAATGTAAAGCCTGGCATTGTATGATGATGGTCACATAACCTAATGATCCTAGTTTGGATGTAGCAAGCTTGTGACAATGTGCATTCATACATGCAATAGTGCACCGCTACAAGCACCTACAGGCACAGCTGGGAAAGAATCAGTGTATAGGACAGTCAGAAAGGGAGAAGATCAAGCAGGAGAACACACAGAAGGGCAAGAGGAAGGGAAGACTGGGAGGGGTGTGAGAAAGTAGGGGGTAAATGTATTGTGGGACACATACTCATTTTCCTTTTTTCCAAAAAGGGTAGAGGAGGATGTTAGTAAGGAAAAGCTGTAAGCAGGAAAGAGGGTATAGGCAAGGTAGCAAGAGTAGACAAACTAACTCAAAACACAGACAAAAGCCAACAGGGGAGGTGCTGACACATTGTGTGTAGGGGGATCACAAAGGAGAGACATAAACACACAGATGGAAGACAATTGGTTTAGGGGAAGACTGGATCACATACTGGGGAGGGAACGGAAACGTAAGAAAAGGGAACGTAATGACTGGGGATAGTGTGAGGTGACAGGTGACTGTCGAGCTGCCGAGAACCACATCTAGCCTTAGGTCAGTCACCTCCATGACTGTAAATCTGCCTGGGCCCAGCTACTGGAGGCCTAATGGGCAGGGCCAAGCAGCAGTCCAAGTCTGCCAGTCAATGAAGTACATGTTGCAGGTGTCCAATGCGGGCATCAAGGTAACCTTGTACCAATACTAGTTTCTAAAGCATTTATGCCCCTTTAGAAATAATTAATACACTTTCATATTACAAAAATAATGTTGCAAGCTACATGACTTATTCAAATGTTGATAATGTCTGTGAGTCACCTGTGCATTTTCAAATATTTTTTCAAAAATCTGGACAATTCCCAGATCACTAGGAAATATTTCTTAATATGACTTGTTTTAATGTTTGTGTGGTATACTGAGAAAAATGAGCACTTAAAATATTAAACTGAACCTTCTGCTTATTTTGAAATGCACTAAGGAGAAATAAGTTGCATAACTGCTGGCTGATGCTCGATGATTACTGGCTTGTTGATAAAGCCACATCTTATTGTCTGGAAGATTTTTAGACTGCAGTGGCAGAAACGTTTCTGCACCACTGAAGACATCCTAACACTACTGCATGCATAGCCTCTTCACATACAACATGCTGTCAGTGTTAGTAGATGTAAACTACAACTGCAAAGCTGTTAGCTAGTGGAAGTGAAACAAAAGATTCCTGGTAACTTAAGTGGCAAAGCAGTAAATTAAGAAGTACAAGATGGTTTGGGAAAATATTAAAGATTCTAAAGACAGGGATGCAAATGATCCTAATGGTCAAGGTAAAGTGTTACGTCTGGCTAATGTAGAAATTAAAGGAAGAAAACTTTGCTGGTGCAACTGAATAAAGCAGAAAACTTAACTTACGATGTTTATTTATTTATTTTAACCATTTTGAATTATGAATGTTTTTTGAACATCTTAACACCTTCAGCTGTGTGCATGTGTGTTTGCATGAGCAGGAAAGTGAGTAGAGAGAGTGAGTATGTGCATGACTATGAATGTATTTGGCAGCTTATGTGTGGATTAGGTATGTGTATTTGTGTCTGGGTTTTTTGTGTGTGTGTGCATTTGTGTGTCAATGTGAGCATGTGTTTGTGTGTGTGTGTGTGTGTGTGTGTGTGCGCACACGAGCATGCATGTGCACTTACATACAAGTGTACGTGTGCATGCGTGCATGCATTTGTGTGTGAGAATAGGCACTTGTATATCTTCCTGTGCTTGTGCATGTGCATGTGCATATGCACAAGTATATATTCTTGTGCTTGTGCTGTTGTGAGCTACAAATACTAGTATATTATATATAGCCCAATGGAACAAGTAATATATATACTTTTGCGATATGTTTCAAAAGCCCAGACTCAAAGATAATCTTTCCAACAAGGATTTTTGCCATAAAACAAAAGCTATGTGAAGAATATCTACAAGCTGATAATGCAAATCCTGTTATGAAACAGTTCTTTTGACTTCATCGACTTTTTGTAATTTATATAAGCATCTGTGTTTGTCTCTGAGGCTGTGTATATATATATATATATATATATATATATATATATATATATATATATATATATATATATATATATGTATATATATATATATATATATGTATGTGTGTGTGTGTATGTGTATATATATATATATATATATATATATATATATGTGTGTGTGTGTGTGTGTATATGCAAAGCTTATCTAACAGAAGAGTGCTAACAGGAAGAATAGGTCTTGAATATATTACTCCTTTAGTAAAGGAAGTTCATGGGAGAATAGTCTTGAGTACCGTTAACTTATTTGGCAAACAACATTAAATGCCTCTCAAGCTTTCAGTTTAAAGGATGTTATTTTAATAGTAAGCATGTTAAAAATGATGAACTGCTAAGCTTGAACAATTCATTTATGCTTATATTTATGCTTATTTGTGTTTTTATAAAATGTTCTTGTAAAAGTGTATTTAAATAAGGATGTTTGTAAGTTTATCAACTAATCTGTTACTTGATTTTGTGAGGGTTTACACACATATGGGTTGGTCAATGAAAATAGATGATCTGAAGAAGTCCATGATTTTGTAAACTTTTTTGTATCCTGAGAGTACAAGTAGATTTGTTTGTGGTTTTGATTTATTCTGAAACCTCCTACAAAACCACTTGTATCCAATAATGAGCGACATTTCATATATTTTTTAAACCTCTCCCTCCCTCACTCCCTCATACTCTCTCATGCTATATTAACCCATTCCTTTCTGAATCATTCAGTAACATCCTCATAGCTCTTCTCACTCCCTACCGTTCCTTATCCATAACACAACCCCATCAACCTCTATCCAATATCAGTGCTCTATATCCTGTGTATTCAACACTCAAATGGTTTCAGATTTCATATCCTTCAGAAAATACATGGTAGCTCAAAACCTTTTATTCTGGCATCTTTCAAAGTTTATAAGAGCAATATTTAAAATTTGTCGCTATTTTTAGGGCTTTGTCACCCCATTACTTTTGCCTTTCTCCAGATTTTTTTATGTTAAGAGGTTGAGAACTATGTAATGTATCCCTTATTCATCAATACAAGTATAAGATTCTTACTTCTTCACCAATCCCTCAGAAAGCAAGACTAAAAAATGAGGATGCATAATAAACTACTTTCAATGTCATTACGCTACTCATGAAAAATACATTATGCAATGACATACTGGGCCGTCATCCAACCTTCCAAAAAGGTTTACCCCACCCGCCTACACTCAAAACCTCAGCAATCATTCTGCGCAGTGAAAAAAAAAATCAGCCTAGTCACTATTAATCTTTGTAGTGTTCATAATGAAATAACTGAACTCCATACCTGGATCTCTCATAATACCTCAGATGTCCTAGCCTTCACTAAAAAAAAAAAAAAAAAAAAAAAAATGGCTTAAACCCAACTTAAAGTATATAGAAATAACAGTAGTGCCAGGCTATAATATTATCAGGGCAGAAAGAAAACATAAAAAAGGAGGAGGCACAGTAATTTTGTAACTAAATTCATACAAAGTCTCCCCTTGCCAGCAAAGTATACCAAACATCCTAAATGCCAAGCTTCTAATATCTTAATATCCTTTCTTAAATTTAACAACCACAACCATTTGTGGATAATAATTCTATACATCCCCAAGAAAAAAAAATGAACTTACTATAAGATAATCCCTCCTGGCTTTTAATACTATCTCAAATGAGAAAATAAACTATACTGATAAACTTTTAGCTCAGACTTTCACTCTACAAGCATGAATCTGTATGGTCTCATACAACCCGTAACTACTCCAAATAGCTATCATAATGGCACAGTGTTATAGTCCATAATGGTATATGACCTTACCAAATATATTTCTTCTGGTACTCTTCCTGATATCCACAACCTAAACAACATTCTTACAAAGTAATTTGTAACCTATCAAAATTTAGCGCTGACAGATTCACTTCCACCTAAAATCTTATGGTTCATTCTTAAAGCACTACCTTTAGATGAGACTGTTCAGGAAGTTAATACAGTATTTCTAAATATCCTCTATTGTAATGCATTATTAAGAAGGAAAACAATAAAAGCTAAGCATGATCCTTAGCTAAGGAATAGTACTAAAAACACTACTATAAGGCACTTATAAAAACTGAGTTGTTTTACATAGAAAAGCAAAATATAATAAATGCAAGTAGAATTGCAGTTTTTATAAGTGTCTTATAGTAGTGTTTTTAGTTTATTTATGTTATTTGTATAAAATGCATTAATTGGTTAATTGAATAGTAATTTCTTATTTACCTTTGAACCTTCATTTGTACAGAGGCATATTTTCAGTTTGTTTTTTCATTGGAACTACTTAAGCTTACCAAAAATACAGGTTGAATGCCAATAAAAAATTCTCTACCCATCTTAAAAAATACAGAAACATCTCAAGGAAATTCTTCTGTCCAAGAAAATTACGTATTAGAACTAAGTCAGCCAAAACCTTCTCCCATCTCTTCTATAATAAACTATTATACATACTAACCTTATCAAGATGACTACATCATCATATCCTTCTCACCCTAATAACTCATCGACTTTCACCTTACAGCCTATCTCAACTTCCTCTATTAAAAAAAAAAACCTCTCCAAAAACTAAAACCCAGCTCACTGTCAGCTGACATACTCCCAACAAAATACCTCAAAATTGTAGCTGATGCTATAGCCTACCTAATATCTATCTTAGAGGTAAGGCAATATGCAAATCCTGTGTCCCATCCCTTTGGAAAAAGTCATACATTATTCCACTCCACAAAGGTGGTAACTCAATTGAATTATCAAATTTTAGACCTATAGCTATCTTAGGTCTAAAATTTGATAATTCATTTGAGTTACCAACTTTGTGGTGTGGAAATTTTAGACATATAGCTATCTTCTGCGGTGGTGGTGCTGCGGTAGCATTGTCGCCTCACAGTAAGACGTCCTGTTCGATTTTCAGTTAGAGCGTCTTCTGTGTGGAGACATGCGTGAATGGGTGTACCTTCGTTGAAGGTTGTGTGTCAGGGCCGGCAACTCGGCACGTAAAAATCTACTGCCAATCATTAGTGGACCGGAGTTCCACTGTGGTGACCCCTAACCAGGAAAAGCTGAAAGACACAACAACAGACCAATAGCTATCTTGTCCTCGCTGTCTAGAATTCTAGAAAAAATTGTATTCATAATCAACTGCTCTGTTGTCTCCTCCATGAACACTTACGCACTCCCACACAACATGGCTCTCATCCTGTCTACTGCACCTTCACAAATACAATCAGCCAAACCAGGGACAGTGGAAAAATTGTGTCCTCTTTATTTCTTGACTTGTTGAAAGCACTTGACACTGTCTCACATATCGACAAATGTGTTCTCTAGGCCTATTCCAGACTACTCTCCAATGGTTCAGTAGCTACTTATCCAATAGACATTAATCTTTAAAATTGTATAACACACACACACACACACACACACACACACACACACACACACACACACACACACACACACACACTGTCGCTCTCCCTCTCTGTCTTTCTCACTTTTCTTGCCAGTTACTGTCGGGGTATGCCAAGGCTCTATTCTTGGCCCTTTCTTTTTTAAAATTTCAACAGTCTGTATGTCTTCTAATAGCAAGTCTTCTTAATCTCAGCTGTTACTTGTTCTATAGACGGCCTAAGTCATCTTCAACAAAGCATGCAAAAAGGCTTTTACCTCCATCAAAAATTGGCTCTGCGGTGAACAACTATTGTTAAATTCCACCCCCCAAAAAAAAACTTAGTTACTCCTTTTCTTCTCTAAACGCCTCACACAAGAATAAACCAAATTACTTCCTTCAACAATACAGTAATAGAAATGGTTCCATACACTAAACTATTAGGGATGTTAATAGATAAGAACCTTAAATTTGATCTGCTTATTTAACACACAATTAAAAAACTCCAAAAACTAGGAATGTCATACTGAAGGAAAAACGTTCTTACTAATACGACAAAAACATCGCACAAATACTAAGAAATAAACTAGAATAATGTTACAACAAAATTGCAAAATTCACTACTAACAAACCTTATAGCTCTCACCTCTGCTCTGCCCTGAAACAATTAATAATGATTTGATTTAAATTACCCCTCCATCTCACATATATTCAGCTATTTGTGCTTAATGATATAATATGTAAACCTTCAAAAACCAGCACTAAACAGCATCCTCCATCTACTATCCCAGCAGACCACTATGCTCATATGATGAAAAAAAAAACTTCTCTCGACCTACAAACCTGAGAGATCTGCAGGAAATCTCAGGTACTCTAGCTGAATTGCTAGATCCTGTAACTCAGTCCCACTTGCCTTGAGGTCCATATCTAACCTCCACACATTTAAATCCACACTAAAAGAATTTCTAGCTGCAAAACTGTCAATGTTCCTCCTCTGAATCTGGCTAAACACTTTATACTCTTCCAGCTTCACCAGCTAATCCCATAAACAAAAACTCTAAGCCGTCCACTTAACGTGATGAAGAGACATTCTGTATCCTCTTGTACATATATTGTAAACATTTACCCCTTTTTATACTACTCATCATTACTGGAGTACCATCTGCTCATAATATGTGCACATTGATAGTCTCAACTCATTCCAAGCATTTTTACTTTTGAGTTTATTTAATTGAATCTATTTCCTTATCACTTCCTTGAGTACACACTTATATCAGTTTTGTGTTACATATTCTATAACTTCCTGCCCAGATTCCATAATCTTCTATTTTCTCTAAGCCAAATTCATTTGTATTTTCCTTTCCACCACTTCAGCAATAATATTCAGTATTCCCAATAATGTATCTTGCTATTTTAATGTTATAATGTCTTTGTGGGTTAATCATTCTCTTTATTTATTTTTTTACCTTTAGCAACTATGATATTCTGTTTGTATGATTTGCCAATAAATCATTGCCTTTAATTTCATATAGCAACCATAGTACATTTATTGTATTACTTATTAATCTTGAATGTTACCCATTTCCGTGATTGTCTTAATATTATCTTTTCTGAAGCTTTTCTCCCCAGGACTCTGCTGAAAATGGGAACCATTGCCTAGTCAGACTTTCCCAGTAAACAAATATCAATAAATAAATATGGGATGCTTTGTAACCCTGGGGAGTTGGGATCTGAGAAACTGAATTCCAACAGTTTACTCATTCATAGGTTCATAGGTTCATAGGTTCATAGGTTTATACTAGGCTATCTGCCCTAAGGCATTTATAAGCCTGGCCCAAAGTTTTGTGGCTTACACCACCCCTTATGTTAAAAAATACTGTGCCCATTAGTTTGTTGTGCCTCTTTCCAGCAGTGACACAGAGATGATTCCCGGGGTAAACCTATGATATCCCATCCACCGGTCAAGATTTCTCTTGAACAGAGCCAGCGAGGTGCTCTGCATCACATGGACCGGGATTTTATTCCACAGCATAGGGAGTCTCTGGGTGACAAATCTATCCCTCCAGCATGTCCTATTTATATCCGTGCTAAGGTTTAAGTCGCTTGCTCTAGTGGATCTGGTAGATTTGAATTTTTTGAGGTGGAGCATGTCCATTAATTCCGGGTTGGATATGGCCTTGTATGTCAGGCACAGGTCACCTCTGAGCAGGCGGTATGCGACTGAATAGAGCTGGAGTTTCTTCAGTCTGGCAGCATATGACAGATTTTGGAGTCCCTTTATCCTTTTGGTGAGGAACTTTTGGGGTCTCTCCAATTGCTGCAGGTGTCGGGTGAGATACATCCCGAATGGGGCATTGTACTCGATCATTGGTCTGATAAGTGAAGAGTACAGGGGAACAAAAACCTCACTTGATCTGGATGTGAATCCCTTCATGATCAGGTGGGCAATGTAGAAGGTCTTTCTAACCACTTTAGCAATGTGAGTGTCAAAAAAAGGCCACTGTCAACCTGGGTCCCCAGGTCCCTGATAACCTCTTCTGTGCTTAATGGATTGCCACCTATATGGTAGCTTGGGGTTACCTTGTTTTTCCCGAAGGGTATGACTATACATTTTTTGGCATTTAACTTCAGGCCATGGCTCTGGCACCAGCTATCAGTTTCCGTGAGACCCCTCTGAAGGATATCTGTGTCCGATGTACTTTCCACTATGGTGCCCAGTTTGCAGTCATCTGCAAACTTTGTCAGCCATAGTCCTCCTATGTTTGCCTGTACTTCTGAGAAGTAGATGCCGAACAACAGGGGGCCCAGGACTGAGCCCTGTGGGACACCACTTGTGATCGGCTTGGAGTCTGACATGGCGCCAGCAACTCTAACCCTGTGGGTTCTGTCCTTTAGCCAGTTTGCAACCCATCTTGTGACATATGGGTTTACATTTAAGCTGGTAAGTTTCTCTATAATACTCGAGTGGGGTATTGTGTCGAAAGCTTTTGCAAGGTCAAGGTAGGCTGCATGGACTGCCTTTCCCTCATCAATGGCCTTGGTGACTGTTTCGAAGAAGTTCACCAAGTTCAAAAGGCATGATCTGCCCTTGACAAAGCCAAACTGGGTTGGGTCCAATGTCTGCAAGTCCCCTATGTCTTTGTTTATGAGTTCCATTATGATCCTCTCCATAGCTTTGCAGACCAGGCTTGTTAAGCTTATGGGGCGGTAATTACCAGTGTCCGTAGAGGCACCGCATTTGTGGAGTGGGACCACAGTTGCCGTACGCTACTCCTTGGGCATGTATCCTGTGGTAAGGCTAAGATTAAACAACTGCCTTATATACGGGTTTAGTTTCTCATTGAGTTTGTGTAGCACACAGCCGGGGACACCATCCGGTCCCATTGATGCTGTGTTTTTAGCTTTAGAGAGAGCAGCTTTCACCTGCGCATTTGAGATGTCTGGGAGGCTACACTCCGCTGGGATAGTTATCTCTCCTTTTGGGGGGGAGAGGGGGGTGAAGTTTGCACTGAACCTGTCTGCCAGTATGTTGGCAATGTCTGTGGGTTCAGTGATTTTTGTATAATTTTGGACTAATTCTGAGCATATCTGGGAGTTTCCACCCAGGTTTCTAACATAGCTGAAGAAGGCCTTATGATTGTCTTTTGAATCTATGGCAATCCTTCTCTCAAAGTTGGCCTTGGATGATTTTATGAGTGCTCGTATTTTTTTACTAAAAATGATCAAGTGTGTCTTCTCTTTTATGGATTTTGCTCTATCATGTAACAGCTTTCTCCTCTTATTGTAAAGTTTGTTTATGGCTGGGGTCCACCAGACTGGACGTTTGCCCTTGGTGGAAAGAGTCTTGGTTTTATTAGGGATTGCCTGATCCATGCAGTCCTGGAGGTGTTTGTAGAAGGCATTTGTAAGGGCTTCCGCAGCTTGGGTTGTGGTTTCCACTGGCTCGGGGGCCTTGAAGGATACCACACCAGTCTTGAGTAGTGTGAAGTTTGCTTTAGAGAAGTTCTTCACTGTGGTCTTTTTGTTTGGGGTGGGGCGGGATGTGGATTTCCAGTGATATTAGTTTGTGATCTGATCTCACCAATGAGGGATATACTTCGGTGTGGAGCATTTTGTCCCCATGTTTGTGATGATGAGATCTAGTATATTTTCCCTCTTGTGGGAACGGTGACTAGTTGTTCCATGGCATTTGAATTTATGAACTCCAGGAACCTTTGGGCTAGAAAGTTGGGGCTTGAGTAATGTTCCCAGTCTATATTCAGGTAGTTGAAGTCACCCAATATAATGGTGTTTGGAGATACATTTATACCCTCCAGTGTCTTCAGGAAGGCTGTGTGGGGTTCCTGAGTTTGAGAGGGTGGCCTGTAGCATGCTACAAATTGTAGAGCAGTTTTGCCTATGGTTAATTGCACCTGGATGGTTTCCGATGCTTCGTGCGTTGCCACCAACCTGGAGGTGTGGGTATCCTTGATGAATATGGATACACCCCCTCCTTTTGTGGTGTGGTCCGGGTTTTGGGGCCGGAACGCATGATATGAGGTAAAACCTGATAGTGCCGGGGTGCTCTCAGGAGCCTTGAACCAGGTTTCAGTCACAGCACAGACATCGATGTTCTCCATACTGAGAAGGGCCTAAAATTCAAGCCTAAAATACCTATTTTGTATATTTTAATTCACATCCATACCTCCTTATAATATCCATGCATTTTGGGGATTTGGCTTCTTTAACTAAGTGACTTACCAGCTACTAATAGGAAGTATTAGAAAAGGCAAGGAGTTTTTATCAAAATAACACTAATTTTGTTAGTCTAGGGTGTCATGCAGGGGATGAATTAATCTTTGCCACTTATTACTTATATTTTAATATTTTTGTTCATATTTTCATAATTGACAGATCTACATTTTATTAAGGTGTATGGTGTGAAAGACCAACGTGGGACACAAAGCAACTCAATGAAAAATCTGCCTTACATCACAATATACTGGAAATATTGCTAGTAGCTTGTTAGTAATTATGAAATGATGGAAATATTACTTATACACTTAATACTTCAAAAAAAAAAAAAAGTGACTTACAAACTGTTGCATGACAACAGGTGAAACCTTAGATGTTGTTGAAGAAAACTGTCTTTAATATTTGCACTGTAAATTGCACATCTTGAGAGCTATCCAGCATTATTTGTATTGCTAATTATACAATTAAATTTATTTTCATACTTCTGTAGATATCTCTTGTTGTCATGTGAAAGCTTATGCCTGGTTAACAAATATAATCTTAACAATAGATGTCTAAGTGTAATAATTTCCACATATGGAAATGTTTGTGAAAGTTTAGAAAAAATATAATTCGGGATTTGTTTGCATTATAATATATAATAGTATTTATGAAAAAAAGTATGAATGCACAGACTATTATCACTGTAAAGAACACTTCTTACTGATAACATTATTTGTACAGCTTTAATAGCTTTTATTGTTCACCAGATATTTACATTTATCTTATGCTTTTAAATTTATTTTCAAAAAAATTCTCTGAAATGCATGATGTGGATAGGCAGCTAGTGGTGTGACATTCCACACCACATAAGTGTTAATGAGGTATGATTTATAAAATGGTGGATGTTCTACATTAGCATTATATCAGTCTATCTAGCTCCAAATTTTACTCCCTAAAACTCTGATAATAAATTATTTTTTTACTTTATTCTTTAATAGTTCATGGTATACTGCACAGTTCTGGAGCTAGCATTGTAAAAAACTTATTTTTCAATTCAGCTGTGCAAATCTTGACAACTTGCCAAATGTGTCGTCTGAGCAAAGATAAGTCCTTAAACTATATTATTGCACTAGTTTTTCATTGTTTGAGTGATCACTGCTTGTTATTTTGTAATTTTCTCAGCATTTAAAATGCATTTTTGCTACAAATTGCCTTTTCTCCTTATTGTTTGGTACTTGAACTGTTTTGTCTTGTATTATCCTTATAGAGGGATGATTTATCTAGACAATATGTTTGTTGTTGCATTGCACTTGAGAGTCCTTTTTGCTGTGCTTCTGCATTAACAGGACTGATGTCAGCCATCTTGTGGCATATGGTCTTTGCCTTGGTCTATCTGACCTGGGAAGCAATGCACAGGGGCTCAAAGTATAGACCTTGTACTGGCCAGTGGGGTCAGGAGTTAGATTTCACTTTCAATTCTGCTTCTATAAACCAGGCTCATTTGCAGGGAGCTGCTCACCTCACAGTGGCAATGCCCTGGACAGACGCAAACACCTGGACAGTTAAGTTTACCCATAAAACTAGTACTAGGTCTGTAACCTGTAATTTAATGAAGCATTGCATGGAGTTAAGCTTAGAGCAACTAGCTAGTGTCATATAGTGCTAATACCTGATCATAGCACTATCTAGTACCAACTTCTAGGTATACAGCTCTACTCCCTAACTCTAGAGACCACCTTATTAGAACTTTGTAAAGCCTAGTCCTCAAATGCTAATAGCCCATCATAATACAGCCCTGGACAATATGGATATGCAATTTCCAAATGTCTCCGTAGGCAGCTTGCTTGATATGGGCATCTTGAGACAATGTAGCAATTGTTTTATGTTCACAGACGACATTTTGATCCTTAAAGAAATTAACACAGTATGTGAGAGGTGTACATACACAACTTCCTTGGAAGAAAAAATCTGGCGTATAAACAGGCTTGTCAAGAGCACACACACTACATTAACTACACACAGACACTATCTAATGCTGAGGCACTAAAACACAAACTCTCCAAACCTCAAAAACCTTCTATGCCTGCAAACATCAATGCCTATCCTAAGCAATCTCTAAAGTACACACCAAATGTAACACCAAACACCACACATAAGCCTACACTCAATGGACCCCCAAACACAAATCCCATAAGACAAACAAACAATTTACCAAGGACTCTTGTCATATGGGACTCCATTGTATGACACACAGATGCCCCCCACCTTACCAAGCTGGACAAGGAGAAGATTATGGTTAGTTGCTTTTCTGAAACCAGGATCTGCCACATTACACACTCACTCAAGTCTCTGCACCACAGGTGCCAGTATAAATCTATCATACTACATGTGGGCATAAATGACCTGAGACATACCTTTCTGAACTATATGAAGAGAGACATTATAAACCTGATTGAATATGTGTCTCACACCAGTGTGTGTCTTGCATTGGGCAGCAATTTACCTTCACCAAGGATGATGCTATATTATCAACAAGAACTTATTGACCTTAACAATGGTCTTAGTTTCTGGTGTCAGTCCAGGGGGGTTCAAGATCTGTCAGCCTGGGAGGACATTGTCAACAGACCACATTGCTTTCCTAAAGATTCCCTACAGCTATCCCCCCCCCCCCAACTTCAGGATTTTGGTTAAAACTTTATCCACCCCCTTTTTTAGGCAATGCTAAAGTGTCAAACCTATGACATAGCAAATAAAACCTAAAGGTGTTAATGTTAAATGTTAGGACCCTTAACAAGGAACTCCACACCTTGCACGTTCTCCCCACTCTGGAGAATATAGACATCTGTGCCATTACTTAGACAGGGCTTAAAGCTACAACAAGTACTCTGGCAGTGTAAGGCTACAGTACCTTTCACACATTTAGACCATCAGCCACTCAGACAAGTGCTAAAGGTGGAGTTGTCTCAATCTATATTAGCAACAAGGTTAAACAGGATGATACTCTGGAGTTTATCCATGTACAAATCACCATAGAGTCACTTACCAATCTTAGCAAGCTATAGGTCACCATCTATGTCGCAAGAATCCCATAACTCTTATCTAGACCTACTGAAGGCAGTCTCCATCCAACCAAACACTTTGTTCATGGGAGACTTTAATTACCCCTCTACAGACTGGGAAGCATACACTGCCTCCAACCTGCAGGCTCAACATTTCCTGGACTTTATTAACACAAAAGCCCTTGATCTGTTAGTCCTCACCAACATGAGAGAATGTTGCACCTCCACCACCCCCACCTGTGTCACAGGTGAGGTTGGATTGCAAAGCTGTCTCCTTCAAAATAAAAATAAACTTGGAAAACACAGAAAATCCTATTACAGTTAGTAACTATTTTAAAGCAAACTACACCCTATTAAGCAACAGTTTGCCAAAATGTAATGCCCTGACTAACCCCAAGTTCACTACAGCCTACGCAGAATAGTTCACAGAAACTGCACAAACGTAAATGGCTGCATAGAGATGCTGTACCGACCAGAAGTAAGTCCAAAACAAACCTCAGTGGTGGTGTCCTGATCTTAACATGGTATATAACAAAAGGAAAAAAAGTCATGGCTAAATTCAGAAACAGAAATTCTCATGATAATAAGTGCTCACTAATTAACCTAAACATAAAACTAAGATGGCTAGTTAAATCCAATAAGGCTAATTATGAGGTCAAGATAGCCTCTCATTCTAAAGACAACCACAAGGACTTCTATAGTTACGTCCAAATTTACTGGCCGACAGATTAATCTCAAAATTCAACCCAAATTCCCACCCCCCTTTACCTAATCGCCAAAAACTCCATACCAGCATAACCCTTCCAACTATCAGCAGGGAGCAGGTCATAGCAGCACTCACCAAGGCCATAATCACAGTTTTAATAGGGCAAAAACAATATCCCAGGTTGCCTCCTAAATAGCCTGAAACATATTGTAGGTTGCCTCCTAAACAGCTTGAAACATGACCTATCAGGACCACTTGAGTCACTTTTCAGCTATAGCCTCAAAACGGTCTACATACCAAGCAAATGGAGGACAGCAATGGTTATCCCTCCCTTCACTCTTTTTTAATTTCTCCATGTCTTTTGGGTTAATAATACCATGGCGGGAATGGACTCCATTCCTAAGTCAAAGTATGATTAAAGTTCATGAAATTAGTATTGTCTCAGTCTTTGATGTTAGCCAGAAGTGCTCTTCTCAGCACCTGCACTGTGCTCAGTATTGACGCCTTCTGCTATTTGTATGGAGTTACATGTATCGGTAACATGTATGATTGTAAATTCTTTTTTATAAGACCTGTTGCTCCTACTATTGGAACTGTCTGGGAATCCTTCTTCCACATTGCCCTCATTTCTGCCTGCAAATCCTGGTATTTTATGACTTTGTGTCTCTCTGTACGTAAAACACTGTAGTCACTGGGTGTAGAAATTTCAATGATCAATGCTATTTTTGTCTTCTTTTCATAGACTAGCATATCTAGTTTTCTCACATCTATTTTTTGAACTGTTTTTAATAGGTGATTCCACGTGATATAAACTTCATCATTTTCTACAATGCTTTGTGGCTCCTATTTCCAGTGTTTTTCAACTACTTCAGTATTATAATGTTTGCACAGTCCCCAATGCAACAGTCTTGCCACATTATTATGCCCTTCAGTACACAGTCCTTCTGCCATTAGAATATCACAACCAGCAACAAGATGTGCGACTGTTTCCAATTCTGTTTTACAAAACCTACATTTGTCTGTTTCTTCTACATGTTCAATGGATGTGTACACAGTCTACTATCTTTGGCTACCAATATTAACCAGTCATCCTTTATTTTAAATTCACCTCTCCTTATAAGCACTCCTGCATTCAGTCCTGTTCAACACGAGGTTGTTCCAAATGTTTTCTATACTTGCAACTGTATTTATGCATTTCCCACATTTCTTGCCTTCTCATCTGATCCTTCACTTTTAAACCTTTCTTTTGTTTTTTGGCACATTCAGTTACTGCCTGATTCTTACCAACTTCTGGTTTGATTTCCATTCTTCATTGACACTAATACACTTCTCCTAAACTAAGCAGGGAAGTAATCTTAGACTTATCTCGTCATGTTTCAAAACTTTCACTACATTTAGGTCTTGTGAGGTCAGCAGATAAGTATGCGGTCCTATGATTGCAGATCTATACATGTAAGCAATTTCAAGGAGGCCCATACCTCCTTCAGAACTGAGACTATATAGTCTTGGTATGCACTGATTTTTATAATCATTTGATGAGAATGAAGAAACATCCTTCTTGTTTTCCTGTCCAGCCAGTCCAACACCTTTTGGGGTCAGTCAGTCGCTCCAAAACTGTAAGTTAGGATGGGGAGAGCAAATTGGTTTATAGACTGGGCTTTGTTCCTAGATGTCAATGCTGTTTTCAGTATTACTTTTAGTCTTCTAAAATCTTCCTTAGTAAGTTTTATTTGCATTTGTTCATGTTGTATTGTTAATTCTTCATCGGTTCCCAAATATTTATACACTTCCTCTTGCTCACTTTCTTTTATATCACATTCTTGTCCCAAAATGATGTTTCCTTGGTCCTGCAGCTTTCATGCTTTAAAGGTTGCTTTTGCACATTCATCAAGACCAAATGACATTCTTATATCATCTGAAAAAGTTTTGATCACTTGCAATTGTGTTTCATGATCACTGTAATGTAATCGATCAATGCGGGGTGTATTGTATACGTTTCAAGCACTCTTTTATCCATGAGTGTGGAATACTGTCAAATGCTCATGATCACTGTAATGTAATCGATCAATGTGGGGTGTATCGTATACGTTTCAAGCACTCTTTTATCCATGAGTGTGGAATACTGTCAAATGCTTTTTTGTAGTCTATCCATGCCACACAGAGATGCTTCCCCTTTTTTACAGTTCTCCATTCTGGCTTTATTTAACTGATCCTTTGTTCCATATCACTTTCTTTTGTTACCCGTTTGTTCTACTGCCATGATTGAGCTTTCTTCTAAAAAAGCTGCTGATCACTAATCATCTATAAACTATTTCGGCATCAATTCCAATCTATAGTTTATACGACATTGGAAGACAAGTTATTCATCTATACTTTTTTAGGATAGTTCACTCAAATACGAATATTGTTTTTCTTGTTGTTAACCAGGCTGGTGTCTATTTGGGGTGCATATATAAATAGTTGTTACTCATGGCTAAATCTTCATGTAAAGATATTAATACTTTTAGCCAGAAGTTACGTACTGCATCGGGGCATGGGGTTTTTAAATTAGGAGTTTTTCTTAACTTTGTTTCAATCTCCGAACAAAACTTCATCCCATTTCATATCCTGGAAATTTGAACTTCTTATTCTCTCTTTTACTTCTTCTATCCATTTAGCATCTTTGTTATGTTCCACGGGATCTTCATAGACATTTCTCCAAAATGTTTCTATTTTTTTTTTTTGTTTGGTGGTGTTTTCAGTTCTTTTTGCCTTGTTTCCCAATTCTCTATAAAAAGTTTTGGGTTATCAATAAAGTGCTTATTTTCTACTTTTCCTTTACATTTATTTGCATATCTTCTGCGTTTTTCTGCCTGTGCTGATATTTTTAGTTTATTATTTAAGATAGTGCATGATAGATCCTGATCTGTTCTGATACTGCGCATTTCTTTTATCACATCTATTTTTCTGAGTCTTCTTCTTCTCTTTTGGTTGTTCCCGTTAGGGGCTGCCACAGCAGATCATCTGTTTCCATTTCTTCCTGTCCTCTGCATATTGCTGTGCCACATCATCCGCCTGCATGTCCTCTCTCACCACATCCATAAACCTTATCTTAGGCCTTCCTCTTTTCCTCTTACCTGGCAGCTCCATCCTTAGCATCCTTTTCCCAATATACCCAGCATCCCTCTTCTCAGCATATGTGCAAACCAATGCAATCTCTCCTCTCTGACTTTGTCTCCAAACCGTCCAACCTGAGCTGATCCTCTAATATTCTTATTCCTAATCCTGTCCATCCTTGTCACACCCAGTGCAAATCTTAACATCTTTAACTCTGCCACTTCCAGCTCTGATTCCAGCTTTTTTGTCAATGCCACCGTCTCCAACCCATACAACATAGCTGGTCTCACTACCCTCTTGTAGACCTTCCCTTTCACTCTTACTGGTACACGTCTGTCACAAATCACTCCTGACACTCTTCTCAACCCATTCCACCCTGCCTGTACTCTCTTCTTCAACTCTCTTCCACACTCACCATTACTCTGAACTGTTGATCCCAAGTACTTAAACTTATCCACCTTTGCCAACTCTACTCCCTGCATCCTCACCATTCCTCTTTCCTCCCTCTCATTCACACACACACATTTTGTCTTAGTCCTGCTAACCTTCATTCCTCTCCTCTCTAGAGCATACGTCCACCTCTCCAAGGTCTTCTCAACCTGATCCCTACTCTCACTACAGATCACAATGTCATCTGCAAACATCATAGTCCATGGGGCCTCCTGTCTGATCTCGTCTGTCAACCTGTCCATCACCATTACAAATAAGAAAGGGTTCAGAGCTGATCCTTGATGTAATCCCACATCCACCTTAAATGCATCTGTCACTCCCACTGCAGACTCCACCACTGTCACACTACCCTTGCACATATCCTGTACCACTCTTACATACTTCTATGCCACTCCTGACTTCCTCATACAATACCACAACTCCTCTCTAGGCACCCTATCATATGCTTTCTCCAAATCCACAAAGACACTATGCAACTCCTCGTGACCTTCTCTGTATTTCTCCATCAACACTATTAGAGCAAACATTGCATCTGTAGTGCCCCTTTCCAGCATGAAAGCATACTGCTGATCACTAATCATCACCTCCCTTCTTAACCTAGCTTCTACCACTCTTTCCCATAACTTCAAGCTATGACTGATCAGTTTTATCCCTCTGTAATTACTACAGTTCTGCACATAACCCTTATTTTTAAAAAATAGGTACCAAAACACTTTTTCTCCACTCCTCAGACATCGTCTGACTTTCCAAGATTTTATTAAACAATCTGGTTAAAATCACTGCCATTTCTCCTAAGCACTTCCATGCTTCCACTGGTATGTCATCTGGTCCAAAAGCCTTTCCATTCTTCATCCTCTTCATAGCTGTCTGTACTTCCTCCCTGCTAATCTGTTTCACTTCCTGATTCACTATCCCCACATCATCCAACCTTCTCTCTCTCTCTCATTCTCTTCATTCATCAGCCTCTCAAAGTACTCTTTCCATCTGCTCAATACACTCTCCTTGTTTATGAGTATGTTTCCCTCACTATCCTTTATCACCCTTACCTGCTGCACATCTTTCCCAGCTCTGTCCATCTGTCCAGCCAATCGGTACAGGTCCTTTTCTCCCTCTTTAGTGTCCAAACTTTCATACAATTACATCATTACACCATCAATTTCCAGCTTCATAAACTTTACTCTGTCCGACACTCTTTTCACCTCCAAAACACTCTTGGCATACTGTTCCTTCAGAATAACCCCTACCCCATTTCTCCTCCCATTCTCACCATAATAGAACAATTTCAACCCACCTCCTATACACCTGGCCTTACTCCCCTTCCATCTGGTATATTGCACACACAATATAGCAACCTCTCTTCTCAGCTTCCTATCAGCTAGCTCTCTCCCTATACCAGTCATACTGCCAACAACTATTCTTCTGAGTATTTTTATGATCTGTTCATTCTTCTAAACTCTTCTAACAGTGACACTTCTTGTCTTAATTGCTTTATAGTTTTTTTCTAGTTGCTACTTCCATGATGGCATTCGATTTCTCCCCTTCCTTTCCATAACTGCCCTCTGTTTTTGTAGTAAGACTTTATCTGTTATTAATTTAGCTGCACAGTAATATATACTATCCACTTCTGTTATATCACATGAATCTCTATGAATAGTCCTAATATTCATTTTTTTATCAAAGTCTAACTTTTTGTGTTTTATTGACTTTCTGTAGTCTATTTCTTTCACTGATCTTAGTCTGTCTGTCCACCTGTATTAAATCAAGCAATCAAGCAATTCTTCTCTTAGATCATTTTCTTCTAAACTGAGGGCATATTACTTGTTCTCCCTTTCCTGTGGGTATTCTATAGAAAGTTCCAGAGCATCTTCCTGTGCCACATTCTCTTCAGTGTCATCCTGTGTCATTCATTGCTCTTTCATACCGGAACTCACTAGCCTATCCCTCCACAACACTGACTGCGTCAGAGTCGCCAAAGTTTCCTTTTCCTTCCTTTGCTGTGCAACTCCGACTGAATGCACTGCTGTTCTGTGGAAAACTCCAAAGTATCTTCATATGGCAACTGATCAGATGTTTCCTACTCTACTAGTTTCTCTTTAATTTGGGGATCCATTGCTCTATCCTGCTGTAATGTTATCAGAGTTAGATTTCCTGCACTAAATTGTTTAATTCACAGGTAATCCATAGCCCCAGTTTCTATTTCTTTAACTTCTCCATTACTAGTCCTTTTTTTTACTTTTCCTCTGTTCTTTCTCTTTTTTTTTTTTTTTTTTGCATTGTAAAAATTTCCATGTCCGGATGTTTTTGTCTATATTTCTCTTCAAATATCTTTGGTGCTGCTGTTTTTGTATTGATTAGTTTTGCTTTCTCCTTTGCATAAATATCGCACCATATTAAATCTCTTTTTCTTTTCCATATCCATAGTTATTCTTCAGATGTCTCCAGCTCCTCCTCTTTCTCCTTACGTGGGTGACTCGTTGTTCCATCATGCTATAATATAACTTGTGTTAGACGTTCTACACTAAATCCTTCACTTCACAGGTATTTCATAACTTCAGCTTCTATTTTTTAGCTTCTATTTTACTAATCTTATGTTCTGTGTTCCCTGTTTGTGATCTTATCTTTTGTATTGTGACATTTTCTGTATTTGTATGCCTTTGCCTATATTTCTCTTCAAATATCTTTGGAGCTGCCTTTTTTGTATTGATTAATTTGGCTTTCTCCTTTGCATAAATATTGCACCAGATCAGATCACTCTTTCTTTCTAGTTTACATATTTCCTTTTTTATATACCTTTCAAAAGTGTCCAGATTTTGTTCTTTATATTTTCGCACTTCCTCGGTTGCTTCTTTTTCCAAATGGCCCCAAGGTTTCTTGGTCTATAGAATGTTTTTCATAAGTCTGTTGTATTTATGAACACAAACTTTTATTTAAAGCTTCTGACAGTTTTTCTTATAGAAGTATTTTTCTTTCCTCCAGTTTCTCTCATAATCTTATTGTATATCTTCTGTCTGGAAATTCTGGGCTTCCTGTTTCTTTCTTATCCTCAATAGTCCACTCTATCATCTTTATGTCTCTTTTTTGTGATTTTTGTGGCTTACTACTTCCTTCTACAACAGAGAGGGACATCCTCCCCCGGGCCTGGCCTAGCCCTATTGTAGGAATGTTTCCATGTCTTGAGGAGTCTACAATGTCATTTTTTCCAGTCCTTGCACCAGTGTGCCAATCAGGATTGTACACTTTTTTATACTGGGTCTTGTGCACCCAGCTATCCTTCTTATTTTATAACCTACTTCTGTTAATGATATATGCTATATAAAATGCAGTCTATATATCAGTGTCATCTTGGTGAGATTTTGTGAAAAACAGGGTCCACCTTGTAAACTTATCACAAAGACTTGAGGATGAATTAAATTCCAGCAATACTAGTCTTCTTTGCTCGCTGATTTATCATCTCTCCATTCAGACCCCTCATCTCATCATTTGGACCACATTCACATGGTAGATCATCAACTGTCCTCTGAAATTACAGACCCATTAGTCTGACTAGTCTAACATGCAAAACCATGGAATGAATTATCATGGAAATGCTCAACAAAGGCATTGACAACAATCAACAAAGGCACTGACAACCTAAAGACACTGGACCCATCCCAGTTTGGTTTGGTCAAGGAAAGTTATGCCTACTTAACCTGGTAGACTTTATTGAGAAGGTAACCAAAGCAAAGGATCTTGAAATATGAAAATGGTGCATACCACCTACCTAGATGTGGCTAAGGCATTTGATGCAATACCCCACTCAGGTATTTTGGACAAACTCACTAAACTAGGCATAAATACATACATAATTCACTGGATTCCAAGCTGGCTCACAGATATGACCCAAGAAATCAGAATCTATGTGATCAAATCCACCAAGAGGCAGGTCACCAGTGGAGTACCACAGAGCTCCTTGCTGGACCCATTCCCTTTTGGCATCTACTTCTTGGAGGTCAAGGCAGTTGTCAGGAACAGATGACTGCACATTGGGAGCTATCAAAAATTAACTCAATGACACTAACATCCTGCAAGACTGTCTAATGCAGGCAAATGATTGGTGCCAAAGCAACAGATTAAATCTCAATGCAAAGAGGTGCATTATAGTGCCTTTTGGGAAAACATCCACTCGGACAAATTACTCCATTGATAAGATACCCCTAAGAGTTGATCCAGTAGTTAGAGATCTGGTAACATATGTAGAGACTAATCTGCCATTTGACCAACGCATAACCAAGGTAGTAAGAAAATTATTCTACATCGCCCAGCTTATAAGTAAGAGTATGGCATCCAGGTCCAATGAAGTTATAGCATCACTACTTTCAGCCCTTTATCAGACCAACAACTGAATACAAAATCCCCTTTGGCATGTACCTGACTAGGCAAATGTAACAATTACAATGCCCACAGGATTTTCTCATCAAGACAATTCAGGTTATTAACACACTGTTCTATATAGATCAACCCAGAGACCTCTGTCTAGACACGGTCACCTATAAGTTACTGAGAGGCAATCTTGTGCTTGGCATATAAGGCATCCTTAGTTCCAGCCCTGACTGAGCTTTTGCATATCCACAAAGCATACAGCACCAGAAATACAAGATCCGAGGATTGCTTGCAACACAAACGGAACATGCTGGTGAGGAAGGTATGTGGCTCAAAGGATCCTCATGCTCTGTAATGTGCTCCCCATCCATCTAAAGCAGAGTCCATCCCTAACCCTTTTCAAATGTAATTTTGACCACTGAATAGGAAATTCATCCCTAGGCTGGGTCCCTGTCTCTTGCAGACAGAGGCCAACAATAAACATTCCCAAACTAATACTGGATGAGAAATCATAAATTCATTATGGAGCTAGCCCCCATGTCTCCTAAGACGTTGACAGTAAGCATTCCCTAACTAACATACTTCCTCTACATAACTTTTTAGCAGTCCCCTAGCATACCCTTCCTAACCATCATAACCCACCAATTTACATGCAGATGCTACAAGGAGATGCAATTGAGTTGCTTTGCATAGCTAGGCTTATAAAGGCCATGGTGGTCGACAGTTTTATCAGTTTATAGCTATATACTAGGCTATCAGTTAGAAAAACTGTTATTTAGAAAAACATTGTGACTTCTCTCCATGCTGCTACCATGATCCTTTACTGCAATAATGCTGTTTTGCACTATTATGTGCCTACATCTGGTATTTGGTGACCTCTTATTCTAGTCTGCCTACCTTCCACTAATTTCTGCCATAACTTCTGTCACTGTCATGACCTAATCATGACAAATCAATTTTCTGGATGGATCTTCTCCCATAAGGAAAGGTTAGACTTACTGATACAGGGATTAAGAGCTGAATGAAACGATCAACCATCTGTCATTCTGCAAGATGCTTGAATAGCCCCCCAACATATACACACACACACACACACACACACACACACACACACACACACACACACACACACACACACACACACACACACACACACACACACGTATGTCCATTACAGCCAGAGAGACACAGCATATAAAAGACTATTTATAGATTATGCCAGCATCTTTGCATTAACACTTCACATGTGTAATTTCACCATATTGCTAAGGCCTTTCTAGGGTACATTCAAAAAGAGAGATAACCCTGCTACTCATGCCAGCCACCCACAAATACCACTGATGGGGAAACAAGTGCAATTGTAATGTATTTCACATTACGCTGAATAACTCTGAAACATTCCAGGGTAGACCAGACTGCAAATGGCATATGTGAATGCCTTAGCTCTGTGCCAGGAAGACAGCTGATACAACAATCGTTTAATATGAAGCCTACACATTCCACTAATGTAAATCTGTTTTGGCACAACACATAATGGCAACATTTTTTGGCACAGAATATTTTAGAATCAGCATCAGATCCTTTTTTCCTGTTTTGTACATGGGGCAGATGTGTCACATCAACACCAACAGTCACTTAGATTCAATATATATCTTAATTTCCAGTTTCGAAAGTTAATGTATTCTCAATGTTTGCTGTGTTATTTCAAGACATTTATTTTTTTAAGATGATTACCTGTATTTGTATAACTACCACAAAATTTCATCTCCCAGAAGCTACCTCAATATGTTTTGTATTACAGATAAATATATGATGTTTTCGCAATGCAGAGTAAAATTCATAGCATCTTAAGTACAGAAGAGTTTCCCAGCACAGTCTAGTTGAAAACAGATTGCTTCCTTATCACTGAAAATAAATGTGGGGTCTAAAATAGAAGCAGATTTGCTACCATCCATTAGAGATGTACTGTTTGAAGACTGTCTCACCACAAAAACATTTAGTGAGTAAAAAAAAAATTCAAATTTTCTGGAAAGTTCTCCAGACCTGCATGACTCACAGCAGCCAGACAAAGAAAATTAATTTGACTGTCCACAGAAAGCCTCAGAATAATTAATTTAATCTGGCCTTTGGGAAAAAATTTAGGTATTCCTGTTGGACTAAGGGAAAGCTTTATAATATAAACACTTCTTATTTTTGACACACATAAAAAAGCAACGATTTTCTAGCCTTCCACTGTCAGCTGTATCACTTTTGAATAAAGCAGTAGAAACTGTATATCATGAAGTACAATAATGGATCTCAAATCACTATATCCAAAGAACCTTGACTGGCTTAGGAATTGTGTAAAAATGAAAACTGCCAGATGCCACTCATCTTTATATCTGACGCAATAATGGATAATAGTCAGGTCATACAGCAAAAGAAAAACATCAGCTAAAAATCTTGTTAAAAAATGAGGCTGTATTTCATTCAGCATATTGAAGTCTTCATCAACACAAAATTGTTACCAGAATGACTTGCTAAAACCATGATAAAGAGACTTGCTTCAGTGGTAGAAACAAATGTGAGGGACACAGTTGTGTGCAGATCACTTCATGGGAAGGACATGTATGTTGTATTCCTATAACTTATTGTTCAAATTACTACAATGTGATATTTCAGAAACTATGCAAACCTATAAATGCAAAAAATAATATAATTCATTTGAAATTAATAAAGTCGCTGTTTATTAATTTAGTCTTACTGAATTCAGATAATCTATGAGATAAAGTTCATAGGTTGATACTAGGCTATCTGCCCTAGGGCATTTATAAGCCTAGCCAGAGTGTGTTAGGCTTTTGCCACCCTTTTAGATTAGTTGACTGTGCCTCTGTATAGTAGGTCACAGAAGGTAGCTCTATTAAGGTTAGTTTACTGTACCTCTGTCTAGCAGGGACACAGAAGAGATCCCAGGGGCAAACTTACGATCTCCCATCCACTCGTCAAGATTTCTCTTGAAGAGGGTCAGTGAGGGGCTCTGCCTAACATGGATTGGGACCTTGTTCCAGAGTGAGGGGAGCCTCTGGGATATGAATCTGTACCTCCAGCATGTCCTATTTATTTCTGTGCTGAGGTTCAAGTCCCTGGAGCGTGTAGCTCTAAGGGATTTGGATTTCCTGAGGTGGAGCATGTCCATTAATTCTGTGTTGGACATGGCTTTATATGTCAGGCATAGATCGCCTCTGAGTAGGCGGTAAGCAACTGAGTAGAGCTGGAGTTTCTTTAGCCGAACTGCATAGGGCATCTGTTTGAGTCCATTGATCCTCTTGGTGAGGTACTTTTGGGGTCTTTCCAGTTGCTGCAGGTGTCGGGTAAGGTACATCCCAAATGGGGCATTGTATTCAATTATGGGCCTGATAAGTGATGAGTAGAGGGGCACAATGACCTCTCTTGATCTAAATGTGAACCCTTTCATGATAAGGTGGGCTATATAGAAGGTCTTTCTAACCACTTTGGCAATGTGATTGTCAAAGGAGAGGTTACTATCTACTTGGGTCCCCAAGTCCCTAATTACTTCTTCCATACTTAATGGATTACCCCCTATGTGGTAATTTGTGGGCACTTTGTTTTTCCCAAAGGGGATGACTATGCACTTTTTGGCATTTAGCTTTAGGCCATGGCTCTGGCACCAGTTATCCATCTCTGTGAGACCCTTTTGGAGGATGCTTGTGTCAGCTGGAGAGTCGATTATGGCACCCAGTTTTCAGTCATCTGCGAACTTGGTCAGCGTAGTCCACCCGTGTTAGCCTGTACCTCAGAGAAATATATACCGAACAAGAGAGGTCCCAGGACTGAGCCTTGTGGGACGCCACTTGTAACTTATTTAGAGTCTGACATGGCACCTGCAATTCTGACCATGTGGGTTCTATCCCTGAGCCAGTTTGCAACCCATCTTGTGACACAGGGGTTGATTTTTAAGCTGGTGAGCTTATTTATGATGCCCGAGTGGGGTATTGTGTCGAAGGCTTTTGCGAGGTCCAGGTAGGCTGTGTGGACTACCTTTCCTTCATCTATGGCTTTGGTAACTGTTTCAAAGAAGTTGACCAGGTTCAAGAGGCAAGATCTGCCCTTAAAGCCGAATTGGGTACGATCCAGTGTCTGGAGGTTCCCAATGTCTTTATTTATGATTTCCATGATGATACACTCCATAGCCTTGCAGACCAGGCTAGTCAGGCTTATAGGGCGATAGTTTCTGGGGTCCGTTGTGGCACCACCTTTGTGGAGCGCGACCACTGTTGCTGTACGCCATTCCTTGGGTACATATCCTGTAGTAAGACTGAGACTGAACAGTGACTTTATGTGAGGGTTTAGTTCTTCTTGTAGCTCGTGTAAGATGCAGCCCGGGACACCGTCTGGTCCCACTGATGCTGTGTTTTTTGCTTTGGAGAGGGCAGCTCTCACCTGTGCATCTGTGATCTCAGGGAGGCTACACTCTGTTGGGATAGACATTTGCTTTTTTGGGGGGGGGAAGGGGGGGAGAAGTTTGCACTGAACCTTTCTGCCAGGATCTTGGCAATGTCTGTGGGTTCAGTGTATTTTTTGTCATTTTGCAGTAACTCAGAGCATATCTGGGAGTTGCCTCCCAGGTTCCTGACATAACTAAAGAAGGCCTTGTGATTATCCTTAGTGTCTTGTGCAATTTTTCTTTCGAAGCTGGCGTTATATGATTTTATGAGGGATCGTAGTTTCTTGCTAGTACTGATCAGAGATGCCTTCCCTTTTTGGGATTTTGCTCTATCATGTAGTAGCTTCCTCCTTCTGTTGTATAGCTTATTTATGGCCGGGGTCCACCAGACAGGTCTCCTGCCTTTGGAGGAGTGAGTCTTGGTTTTATTTGGGATAGCATGATCCATGCATTCCTGTAGGTGTTCATAGAATGCTTTTGTAAAGGATTCTGCATTTTAGGCCGTATTTTCCACTGAACCGGGGGCTTTGAAGGATTCCACCTCAGTTTTGAGAAGTGTGAAGTTTGCTTTTGAGAAGTTCTTCACCGTGGTTTCCTTGGCTGGGGTGGGGATGGAATATGGATGTCCAGTGAGATTAATTTATGGTCTAATCTTACCAATGAGGGGTATACCTGTGGTGTAGAACATAGAGACCCCATGTTGGTGATGACCAGGTCCAATATGTTTTCCCCTCTTGTGGGAGTGATGACCAGTTGTTCCATAGCATTTCGGTTTATAAATTCTAGGAACCATTGGGCGAGGATGTTGGGGCTTGAGTAGTTTTCATAATCAATGTTTGGGTAGTTGACGTCACCCAATATAATGGTGTTTGGAGAGACCTTCATATTCTCTAGTGTTCACAGGAAAGCCGAGTGGGGTTTCTGTGTTTGGGACAGTGGTCTGTAGCAGGCTACAAACTGAAAGGCAGTTTTGCCCACTGTTAGTTGCACATGGATGGTCTCTGATGCTTCATGCAGTGCCACTAACCTGGAGTTGTGGGTATCTTTGATTAATATGGATACTCCCCCTCCTTTTTATGGTTCGGTCTGAGTTTTGGGGCCGAAAAGCATGGTATGAAGTATAACCTGGTAGTGCTGGGGTGCTTTCGGGAGACTTGAACCAGGTTTCTGTTACTGCACAGATATCGATATTCTCCATACTGAGGAGAGTCTCGAGTGCGTGCATCTTGAAGTATAGACTTCTAGCGTTGAGCAGCATTACCCTTAGTATTTTTTTCTTTGTGTTGTCTATGGAGGTGGGTTTGTCTTTTGAGCCTTGCCTAAAAAAGTCACTATGGGGGAGGCAAGAGCCTTTGCCAGTATTCAAAAACCCAGGGGTGACAGGGGCAAGCCGTCCCTAGTGAAGCAATGTAGCTTGTCGGGCATGTCATCCCAGGCTGACAGACACTGAATCCCCTTTGAATGACACCAGTACTTTAGCCAATTGTTAAAATTGATCATTTTGTCTTTATACTGTGGCATCATTCTTGGTGAGGGCAAGATGCTACTCAAGGTCAGGGTCATACCGGCCTGGGCTACATGATCAGAGAGCTCCTCTATGTCTCTTTTTATGTAGTCCAGGGAGGTACGTCTCAGGTCATTCACACCAGCATGGACAATGATGGAGTCATATTTGTACTTGCTTTGGAGTGACCTGAGTGCATGTGTTATGTGGCGGATCCTGGCACCCGACAGGCAGCTTACAGTGACCTTCTCCTTGTTCAGTCTGGTGAGTGGGACGTCAGTGTGTCTGACAATAGAGTCACCTATTACAAGTGTATTAGGTGTGTTATTTAGCCTTAAGGGCTGTGACTGTGTGGCACACTGACTTTGTGAATTATGTGCTACGTGGGTATTGTTGCATGGTAGGGGTTATGTCTGCTTTGGAGGTCTTTGCTGCTTAGGCAGACTTTTGTTTAGCGCCGCCGAGTATGTTTTTGTGTGTTTATGTGTTTGGTTAGCTGATGCGATAGGTCTATGTGAGACTGGATTTCTGGTGTGTGTGGTTACCTTTTCCTCCTCACCGGCTGTGCCAGCACTGGGTTGAGAGAGCTCAGCCTCCAGTTTGGCTATATAGTTGCATCTCTCACATATATTTGAGCTTGTTGGGAGGAGGAGAGGGTGGTCTGTGTACATAAGGCAGTTGTAACATTGCCTCAAGATTCCCAGATTCACCAGCTGGACTGGGGAGTAAACCCGAAACTGACCTTTGGACATGCCTGAATAGTATGGGGAACTACTTATTGACTGATCAGAAAGGACCAATTGGGAGCAAGTACTTAAAAGGAGTATAAGAGGGTGTAGTGCTTATGTTTATTAGTGTTTACCTGTAAGATTACTTATACGAGCAAGTGCAGGGATTTAAAATGAAAATAGAGTGCTTATTTTAAGATTTAGAGCAGTTCTAAGGGAAAAAGTGAAGAGCAGACTTTGTGGAGCCGGGAATAGTTTAAACCTGTTTAAGCAGCGCTGCACTATGTGCAAAATCACACAAAACCACGCAAATGCGGGTTTTAAAGCAGGGAAACTGAAAGAGATAGGAATTGACCCAAAACAGCCAATAAGCTACTAGTTTCAGGGCTGAGACCACTCCTCCAGGGACAGATAGGCTGCTCAAAGCTCCCCACTCTCACTATTGAACAGAGAAGCTTCCTCCTATCCAAGTAAGGATATGGGCAACTCAGGAAACTATACCACAGTGCGGAATTCAGCAAAGCCTGAAATCTGGACTAATCTAGTTCAGCAAAGGCGGGAAAAGAGAATTTTTTGGGGGTTTTTTTTTTTTTTTTTCAGGAAACAGCAGAAAACACTCAGAAAACACTGTAAATGCTATAAACAGGCTAGCACACTTTAATGTGTAGCCTACAACAGTTATACAATACAAAAACAACTTAAAATGATAGAAAAACAAGTGCAAAACTGTAAAATGCAGAAAGTGTAAGATTTTTTTGCGGAATTTAATACTTGGTTTCTGAAATCCAACCAATGATACACCAAAGAACATATAATCTCCCCATTTTGAAAAAAGCCTGTTTTAGTTAGTTGAAAGAAAAACAACTTAACTGTAAAAAAAGAGGGATCAAGACAAAATGGCCAAAATCTGTAATAATTTCTGAGACTGCTTCATTCAAGGGCTTTATTTCAGCAGTGTTTTTTGGTCAGTACCACAGTTTAGATATTTTTTCATCTAAACATATAACCTAATGAAGAATTGCCTTCAGATACATCATTTGAGTCTTTGATTTTATGTTAGAACCTTCTTTAGTCAGTTACAAGGTCCACAAATGTAAGTGGATGATCTACACATTTACATTTTGACAAGAAAATTTGTAGTTTTGCTACCACCAAGGCCCTTTTACTGGATTACTGCTATGTGAAAATCCATCATTTCAAAGGTTTATATTATGCAGTTGATCAGATAGATCATTTCTAGGGTGCAGTCAATATCCCACTGAGTCAGTATCCTTCTATATGAAAAACTGTCAACTAATTTCTTTCCCTTTCAGTGAGGGTTTGAGAGGCCATGCCTAGAGTGAGTTTATGGTTTCCCATGTAAACTTCAAGGCTATATTTGATGATGATCCAGGAGCTATATTTTGAACAACTAAGAAAAGCCTACTCTATCAGAGACACATCCTTTGACACATGTATTTATCTGCCCAGTAGGTTCTGTTTATGCTATGTTGAAAGCTTAGTTTTTTAAAGCAGGTGTTTTATTGTGTTTATTTTATGACTATAAAGAACATTATTTAGTAATGGGTCATCTGAGGTTTTGTAGACAAGGCAAAGGTCTGTAAGTAAAAAAGAAGGTTGACTGTGACTTAAGGCAGTCTGTATAGCACATGGAAGTCATGCCCTTCAGTTTCCTTTTGAGGAAGCACTGAAGTTTTTCAAGATGTCTGGATAGGTGCATACTGAAATGGGCATTCTATTCTATTATGGATCTCATAAGGGAAGAGAAGAGGGATAATTCCTTTGACAGCTAGATAGAAGGACTTTTTAACAACAGTAGATACATGGTGGTCAAAGGGTAGTGCATTGTCTATGAAAGTGCCTGTGGGCATAATTATTGTATCAATTTTCTGGGGGATGTCATCTGTATGATAACTGCAAATGGCACAATACTTAACATATATCTTTAGTCTATGGTTCTGGCACCATTTATTTGTATGTGTTAGACCCTTCTGGAAAATCTGGAGGTCAGTTGAAGAGTTAATGCCAGAGCCAAGTTTGCAGGAGAGGCCTCAGAACCAGTACATGAGAGATCATAGTAGTAATGACAATTTTAGCATGGAGAATGCCCTCTACACTAATAGCTTGGCTTTTGTCAGTGAGCCTGTTAGCTATCCAGTGGGTTACATAAAGGTTTATATTTTGTTTCAATGGCTTGCTGATATTGCCAGAATGTGGGATGCTGTCAAAGGCCTCTGCTAAGTCAAGGAAAGCAGTATGCACCAATCTGCCTTCATCCAGTACACTAGTGACTTGTTCAAAGAAGTTCATTAAGTTTAAGAGGCAGGGTCTACCTTTAATGAAAACAACATGGGCTGGGTCAAGGGACTGCAGGTCATCAATGTCCTTGTTTACATAAGCCCAATCATGATGTGTTCTGTTGACTTGAAGATAAGGTTAGTTTTTCTGTAGTTCCCAGGATCAGTTATACACCCTCCCTTCTAGAGTGGGATTGAGACAGCTATTCTCCACACCTTGAGTATGGATTCCAGTAGAGAGACTGAAGCTGAACAAACTTAGTAGCATGTCAGTAAGGCTGTTGTTGGTGCTTACAAGAATGCTTCCTGGCATATTGTCTAGACCCAAAGAACTAGTGATCTTGTCCTTGAAGAGTGCTCTCAGGACTTGCTGAAAGGTAATGGAGGGGGTGCAAGCATACTAATATATAACAGAAAGTTAGTAAAAAATAGGGGTGTAAAGTCTGAGCTAAATTTATTGACTAATACGCTGGATAGGCCCTCCGGGCTGAGTATGTGTTATTGTTGTGTATTAGCTCAGTGCAATGTCGGGTACTGCCTCCATGATTTCTAATGTGGTTGAAGAAGGCTTTATGGTTAGCCTTTAAAGGAGTGGCAATTTTCAGTTCTTACTTATTCTTGAATGATTTGATTTTGTTTCTAAGGTTTTTATTTATCCCTCTGAGTTCACTTTTGTTGATTAAGGCATTTAGCTTATTCCTATGAGCAGTAAGTATCTTCCTTTTGTTGTAGAGTTTGTTTATGCTATGATTCCACCACAGCAATTTGCTCCTGAACTTAGCATTGTATTTGTTTCAAACGGGGACTAATGATTCCATGTAAGCACTGAACTGAGAAAGGAGACTGTAGAACATGCGAAGGCAATAGTATGTGTTTAATACGGGGAAGGGAATGCTTAAACTTCATCAGGTCACTTGCTGTTTGCTGTAGATTCATCCTTCAGTAATCTCTATAGATGACATAGTTTGAGAGTTGATCTGGTCTTACCCTCTCAGTGAATACCAATGAGAAGTGGTTGTATTTCACCAGTGTTGGGGCAACTGCAGGGGTAGGGCATATTGCAATCATATTTGTGAGGACTATATCCAATGTTTTTGAACCCCTGCTTGACATCTGAACTAATTGGTGCAAGGAGGATCTATGAAATCTAGAACATAGTGTACATACTTATTTGTATGTTTCCCAGTTTATCAATGGAAAGTAAACTCTCCAAGGAAAGTAGTGTTTCAGTCCAAGTTTTCTAAGAACAGTGATATTCAGCTTTCTACATTGAATATTCAAGGCAAGGCATACATTTACAACATTTACACTAATTAAAGTTACAAGTATACTGTTATTACAGATGTCCTGTATTCATTATTAGTGAAAAACTAAAACTAAATAATATGAACACAGTTTATTTATCTATCTGTCTATCCTTGACCCTCCTAGTCCTACAAGGCTAGTGACCTCTTTTAATACTGATGTTTTGGCTGACAGTGTAGACTGTATATGTGATGCATTAAACATTGCCTTAAAAGCTACAAATGAACTAACTCTGCAAGCTCACTTTTGGTTCATTATTCACAATTTGCATAACATAATTTCCTGAGTGCAACTATTCAGCATGATGTGGTAAGTGAATCAACTGAATAAAAATCTTTTTCATTCTAACTATGCAAATTAAACAAATTAGCTTTGGATTTATAATCACAGATATACAACACAATAGTTACACTAACGGCTGATCTGAAATGGCCAGAAAGATTGTTTCAAATACAATTCATGAGATTATAACTCAGCAAATTAGTCAGTTAAAATAAAGAAATTCCTGCTTTGAGTTTTGTGCATTGAGGAAGGAACTGGAGTTTACCTAGAAAGAAATGGACATTATTGTCACAGATGAAAAATCCTGTACTAATAATGTGTAGGAAAGCCACTCCAGTTACTGTGCTGTTCTAGGACAAAAAGGCTAATGGGGGGGTATATAATGTATTATTAGACCCAAACCCAGAGTTTGGAATATGTTTCTGGAGGACAGATGTGACAACTCATGGACAGTTGAAGATAATGACTTATAGTACAGCAAATGATTTTACTTGCAATAATTAAACCAGTCAATGAAGCCAGCTTTCCAGTCTGAAGTTTACATTTACTTACAAGAAACTACAACAAAAAGGAAAAATACAGTATACACAGGAAGATCAGTCTGCAACAGTAGGTCATTTACAAACTCATACTCTTTCTCTGGCACATTTTCACACTTTGCAGCCATTGCCAGTGGCACAACCAGTGTCCTACCTCTTCATGTGAAGAGCCAAAAAAATGCACTTACTTGTAATTAAAATAAAAAATGCACTACAAAAAGTCTTCAAACTTTTGTCTGTTTATTAAACAGACTTCATTAGAAAACTTCATAAATACCAGAAAATCACCTGCATCAGATTAACTGTCCAATCAGCTTAAGACATAATTAATATCCCAAATCCTTAAAACAACATGTTAGAATATTCACAAAATACTGAACTGTAAAAATATAATCAGATTGTTTCATAATGTAATATTTATTTCCATAATGTAATAGACTGATTCTTCCTTCATTTTAGTTCACATTGAATACTTAAATCTTTATTTAAACCCAGATAATTTATTACATTTAAAACAATTTGTCAAAACAGTTCTCTACACTCCACTAAGTTATTGAGATCACCACCTCTAACATGCTGACTCACTTTTTCAATTACTAAAAATTCAAACTTTTTAAAAGAATTACATTTTGTGGAATGTTTAACTAGAGTGTTCTTGGTATCCTTGTTTTTTTATATCCCTTAAATGTTCACCAATACAATCACTTAAACTTCTAATAGTCTTCTCAACATAAAACGCAGAAAAGGAGCAGCATTTTGCCAAATTTACCATACCTTCTGTCTTACAACTGTAAGAATGTCTAATTTTATGAGTCATTGAGTCACCCGGAACATCACAAAAAGTGGTAACCGCAATGGACTTACAAAAACAATTCATACAGCAAAAGATACCTTGCTTTTGAAATTTTGCTGTATCCTGTAGTCTGGCTCTAGTAAAACATGCAAATAAATCCTTAATTTTCTTACCCCTCTTATTAGCAAAGTTAAGCTTTTCCTTTATTAATTACTGAATATCTTTATTCACCGTTAATACTTCCCAATGTCTATAAATTCACTAATACATTTACTATCTAAAGAGTACATAGTAACAAATCTTATAGGATTTGATGTCTTATCACACTTCTGTGTGAAAAAATTACCATGTTCCGAAGTTCATTTGTGACATACTTATCCCGTCACTTTGACATTACTTCATTATTAACACTATTTATTAAATACTCCGAATACCCTGTCTCAATAAAAAAGTGTATTAAAACTACAATCTTCTTTTTAAAAACACTATCTCCTGAAACTGACCTGCTCAATCTAATAAATTGACTTTTCACAACACTACTTTTCTATGCTTAAGATGACAACTTAAAAAACGCAAATAAGAATTAACATAAGTATCTTTTCTATAAATTTCTGAATTCAAAATATTTAGCACATCCTTCTTAATTAATAAATCCAAATATGAAATATTATCATCATATTTATAAGTACTCTTAAGAAATGATGTGCTATTATTAAAATATTCAATAAAAAAAATAATTCATCCTTGTTATCTGTCCACAGAATAAATCATTGATTAAACATGTATAAAAAAATAACATTGGAATAGCCTTCACAATTGTATAACAGTTTCCTCCCAGTGACCCAAAACAATATTAGCAAAAACAGGAGACATAACAGCCCCCATTGCTACTCATGAAATCTGATGATGACATATTCCCAAACATGAAACAAAAATTCTAAATTGAGTTCCATTAAAATGCAAATAAAATTAATATGCTTACTATCAAAGGGAAATTTTCAACTCAAATGAATGCTTTAACCATTTCCACACCTGTATCAATGGGAATACTAGTATAAAGTGACTCAAAATCTAAAGTAACAAAATCAATTGCTAAAAAACTAAATTTAAGTGAATCATTATATCTGTATTCCCCTAATCTTTCCAAAAAAACTCCAAGAGTCAAAAATATAGAAAGTTAAATGCATCAACATAGACTGTAACTTTGCATCCATGTACCTGGATAATGGTTCTGTTTTATAACTATATGCTGTAACAACAGGTTTCATAGGTGGATTACCTATATCTTTATGAATATTAGGAATACCAAAAAGGTATCACAGTCTTGGATGTTTAACATAAAGCAATTCATACAGTTCAATAGAACGCACATTATTAGTTAAACAATCCAATAAAACAAAATCAACATTTTTATAAGCTCAAAATACATCCTGCTTGCTAACTTCTTTATATACTTTGTTGTCAGATAATAATTTTAGCATTAATTCCTTGTAATTTCCAGCACCCATAATAACAATTCTGCTAACCTTATCCTCTTTCATAAATCTGAGATTCTTATCAAATTTCAGTGAGTTTAAAATGATACATTCATTCAACTTAAATTGTGAAATGTCCATTTTATTGGATTCAAAACTAACTTCCTAATATCCCTTTCACAAAATTTTTCAAAAGCCAGAATAATATATCTAAGAGATTACAAATACTTTTCTTTTTGAACTGCTTTAAATCATTATACATCTTTTTATCCTTTAGCAACTACTTCAAATTTAAATCCCTAGTAAACAACTTAAGTTCTAAAATCATCTTACCTAAATTAGTCTGAAATGATGGCAAAAACAACAAACCTTTTTTAGAAGTTCCATTTCTGATAAAGAAATATTATGTTCATTTAAATTAAAAAGAAATGTTTTGTCCACATCAAAGTATTGAACTAAACTCTGTGTCATGTCCAGGTTCTGTTGAACAAACCTGTTTGTCTGCCCCTTCCTCTTTTTCCTTTGTAGTTTTGATGTAAACCCATCTGATAGCTCAATAATTGATGAAATTTTTTCATTGGTGTGTTTACTGCATCCACATAATTCATAGTTACACTCTTGGAAGTCTTGCATTTTAACCTCTCAGAACACTGCACTGTTGTTGAGCATTGCCCAAAAAATTATTATTACTAAGTTGATCTGATGGAGTAACACTAAGTTGTTCTGTACAAAATGGGTCAGTGGTAAGTTCAGATAAAATAACATTGACAGTAAATAATAGTATGCTCACCATGTTGCTGTCTTTCATTATTTATATCAGAATAGCTACTAGCATCATTGGTAACTCTTCCTTTCCCCTTCTTCCAATTTGGCAAAAACTGAGCATATGCTGAATGATTTTGGTATTCAAATGCATCCCTATTAATTTTCTTATTTTTTTTTCTTTTATAGAAAGTTCTTTCCTGCTAGCCTAGTCATAATCCAAGTCAGCCTGAATTTTGTGATGTGAAAATTCTGAATGGGCCAAAATACTTTAGTTTAAAGTTCCAGCTTCATCCAAAAGTTACACCAACAGGAAATCTATAAACCCCTAAGACCTCTTAGAGTTCTTTTATTCTTAATACACTCTCGCAAAAAACAAATTATCCCATATTAAAGATTTATACTTGTATAATTATTTTCTCAAATTCTTTCAACATATCTGAAATTGATTTTAGGTTCTTACTGTATGAACTGTAGTTAACACTAACTTCAGAAATAAGTTCTTAAAAGGGTCAGTCGGAACATAAACACATTTCTCAAACAAATCTTTAACTTCACTATTATTTAGTGCCAATGTTATTTTATCTGAACTCACCACTGACCCATTTTGTACAGAACAACTTAGTGTTACTCCATCAGACGGTTCACAATGCAGTCTACTAACAAGGTTTCAGCATGTTTAATAGTTAAATCCAATGTAACCTGTAAATTAATTTTCTTTATTCAAATTATCCAGCAAAAATTGTATTTTATCAGGAAAAAATTCTCATCTTGGTGCTCTCATTGTTCACATCATCTTCATCTGGAATGGCATTCAAAGATATCCCAGTCAGTGAAGGAGACGCCACATCAGAAATGCCAGTAAACCTCACATTGTGGAAATCAGCTTATTACAGTTAGATCCATGCCACCCCCCCATCTTCCAATGAATTAAAAAAATACAGTCATTCCTTCTATTTTTGTGTCCTCCCTCCCTCCTTCCTTCCCCAGTGATTCATGTCCTGTTTCTCTATGCTGCCTCTGACCCTCCTTCCACATTTTTTATTAAAAAAATCTTTTAAACTGTAGCAAACTGCTTGCTACAAATGTAGCAGATAGTTGCTGCAGTTTATACCCTTCCTTAGTGGAGTGCTATGGCACTCATGCTTACATTAATAAATAAATAAATAAATTATTTTAAACTCTAGCAAACAGCTAAATACAAATGAAGCAAACAAGTGCTACAGTTTATACCCTACATGCACACAGCATTACAGTGCTCATGTTTTCTTTTTTTTTTTAATTGTAGCAAACTGTTTGCTACAATGTAGCAAGCAGTTGCTACAGTTTAGACCATACATGGAGTGCTACAGTGCTCAGGTTTGAGTTTTGACTGCAAATTGCATTAAGCAGAGATCCACATCAAGTGATCGCATCCCCCAACACTTTGCATCTAAGACAGTTGCCCCTCTCACCCTGCCATAGGTATGCTACTGAGCTGTAGTTTTCTCTTCACATATGGGTCTGACACAGTAGCTGGCTAAAATCACTAAACAAAACTAGGCTCCAGAAGGCTTGTCTTTAGATTTTCTCATGGGCAAGGGCAACCAGAAATATCTTCACCTTGCAGTTCATCACAGACTAGAAAAAATCCAGATGGCTTCTCCACTAAGGAGGATCATCTCCTTCCCCTCACAGGAACACCCTCCTGATGGCCTTATGGTAAATATACTCTGAGAGCTTACAGTTTTAAGCAATAGCCATGCATACTTACAACACCAATGATTGACTCTTTCCAAAACATAAAAACTACTTACTTACTCTCTATACAGAAACTGGATGATATAAAACCAAACTAGGTGGGAGCTATGCTTCCCACGCCCCCCACACACTCCAAGTATATTTACTAACTCCAGAATCGCACTACAGTGGGGAAAAGGGTATATACCTTTTACTTACCTTACAGTACTGTACACACTGCCACTACTTCTGGAAACACATAATTCATCCGCCATATTACTTTACATACTTCCCATAAAAATGTAAAGAGACATACCCACATTTAGAAACACTACAATAATACTTTCTACTCTATCAGTATTTTGACAGTCGGCACCTTAAGTTACAGTAATGTTTTTCATCACAAGCAAGTCACAGGTGAAGGCAAACACACATCACGTCTATAGCTTAAAATTCAGTATTTGAAATTCAGCATTGTAAGCTTTCAGTATAATGAGACTCAGTCAAATGAGTTTTCAGTATTTTGAAAACTAGGTATTGTGGACTCAGTCAAATGAAATTCAGGATTTTGAGTTTTCAGTCATGTGAAGTAGACCCATCGGTAAACCAGGGTGATCACTTGAATTTTTTTATAAGTGTAAGAGAAGATAAAATACAAAATATACTCTTACCGACAACAACATTGCTATAACTCTGGAATAAAATTACAGTAGAAGACTGAAGATCAATGGAATGGAAATGTCTCAACAGAATGAAAACAACCAAGGAAAGTCAATAATCTTTATGGGTGTCAGGAATATCAGGAGGTCACCTTGTGGAAGGTGTTTCTGGGTAAAGAAGTTATAGGGTAATCACAAAGTCATATACTGGGATTCCAGCAACACAGAACAAAAGCAGTGGAAGTTAAATACAGACATGCACCAGTTTCAAGCTGAGATATTTGTTTTGGTTGCTGTTTTGTTTGTTTTTTTTTTCTTCCTAGTACACAATGTATGGTGCTTACCATCAGAGTCACATATTTTGCTAAATCCCCAGTAAACATTAAAAATGAATCATACCACAGTATTTCAACAAAATTTTCTTTGAAAAGCCTAAATGTGGGCCAGCTATTTGTTATACAGAAAAATGCTACAGGTGTTGATGCATGTATTAATAAAAGAACGCCTGATGGATTGGCAGAATTGGTTTTCTTAGATAAGAGGTTTTACAAAATCAATTTTCCAGATATTAGGAATAACATATATTTATGATTCTGGAAAAATTTTACTTGCAACTAACTCAATACATCAACTAATACCATCTTCTATCTCAAAAGCTACATGGGTTATGTTCTGGTCATAGTACATCCACAACTGTCTGGACACTCAACATTCTTTTTGGAATAGACAAAGGCCTAATTATTGAAGCCATTTTGTATTTATTTTTAAGAGAATTACGGGATACATTTTATTGACCTCACCAGAGCCTTTGATCTTGACTATCACTCGATTCTCCTAGACCATCTCACTGAAATATGCATTAGCAATGGCACACTGCCCTGGTTCAAAAACTACCTCTTCCACTGCTACCTCTCAGTGAATTTCAGTTTATCAACCTCTCCATCAGTCCTTCTGCAGAAAACTTCCCCAAAGGGTCTATTGTGAAACCTCTCCTCTTTTCTATTGACATTAACAAACTTTCTTTTGACTTACCCCATCTCCATCTCCTGCGTTATGCTGATGACATGGTTCTATTCTGCTGCAATCGCTGAGTGACTTCTCTTGAACTCAAACTATAGGCTGATTTTCAGGATCTCATTCAATAGGTTAGCAATAAACAATTGCTGCTTAACACCTCGAAAGCAAAAACAATGTTTTTGGCACCAGGTAAAAACTCATTTCTATCTCCAGACCTCTAAAATTCCTTGATCATCTAAATAACACTATCAAAAAGGTCATTCATTCAAATACCTAAGGATTTATTTGGTCCACTTCCAAAACTTTCAACTCCACTAGGACTACACTATTGAAAAATCAGCTGTCTCCTCCTATGAACTAATAGGATCTCCCATTTTCTATACAAACCTTTTAGGAAGGACATGTAAAGGTATCTTTCTGGATCATCATAAATATGATCAAACTCTGACTGCTGCAAGCTCTAAAAAAAATGCATTCACAATTCAATCAATCTCAAATGTAATTTTCAGATTCATCACACTTTCCTTAAGAAATGAGCACCACTGAAAAAACCATTGAAACCTGTCAAACAATTTTATTTATTTATTTATTTATTTATTTTACATTTGTTAACCGGGCTAGTCTAGCTGGATATATGTCCATTTTCAGTAGAGGCCCGGGGAGAAAAGCTCCACAGATACTAAATTACAAGGAGACAAATTATAAAATAAATTCAGTACAAAAAGAATATACGTTTAGTAACACAAAAAAACAAAATTCCTAAGGAACACACTCAAAATATAATTATTCAGTAAAACATTACAAAACATCAAGATTAGCAATGTGCTGACTTTTTACTCACCTCTCAACTATTTAAAGTTATCAAGAATGAGATCTCACCACTGGCCTCCAGATTATTCAGAGAAGTACCAACATACAACCTTTGAAATCTTAACCATTCAGGTCCGCTCCTCTAAAGTCCATAAACTAGACTTCAATGCACAGACCATGCTTACTCGGTTCTTTATCCCACACTGTGGCAATTTCTCCCTTATTATCTTAAAGTTCATTCTTTTTACCCCATTTTCCAATCTGAAATAAAAGCACATTTCAAGACTCTAGAAAAACACAACTGCTATCTCTCTCATCATATAATTTAACCTCTTCCTGCCCTTCTTTCTCCTGCATACCTTGCCTGGACTCTGCTTTTGACTGCGATTCTTTCAGTGTACCAGCTCTTATTTCCACTCTAGATATAATTCATGCATAAATTGTTTAGTCAATCACTCTGTATAGGATGTCATTTATCTATCGATTTTATACCCTCAAGCCAACTCTATTATTCACTTTGTATATGTATTTGAACTGCCTGCTCACACCCTTGTTCTCCCCTACCCCTTCCCTGTTTATTACCTTAAGACAATCCCAAAGTTAATAAATATTACCTGTGGCAGGCACCATTTTTACAACTACAACCACCCTTGTCACTATCATATGTTCATTTATCAGTTAACTCTGTTAACTGATTGTTTCCAGTCCCCTCATAAGAGCAATTAACAGGGTCTCTACGCACTACGCTCCCCACCCTGCCCCCCATTCCCTCCCGCCCCCAGTGGTCCCACCTTCATTACACTCACAAACCCCTCCCATCTTTCCAGTAGCCAACCACAGCACTAACCCAGCACTACCTCCTCCATCTTCCCACTACTATCACACCTCCTCAACTAACATGTACAAGCATACCTTACCTATGCTCACGGCATGCACTCTCCTTGCATATCTTACATCCTACCAAAGCTCCATCATTCCCCCACTCAACCACTACCACTGTACTACTACTCACACCACCACTCATGTCTCACCCTCACTCAGCTCCCTCCCCCAACTCAAGAAACATCCCTTTGCACCCCCCACATATTCTACCAACTATATTACTCAAACATAAAGCATCCCTACAACTTAACACAGTAACCCTCCCACCATACCTATTACCCAAAGAGCACAATCATAAAGTTTCCCTTATAATCAAACACATTCAAAAACTGAGAAAACTAATAACCTCACGCATATCTAAACTAACCCTAAGTGGAGATACCCACCCCAACCCTGGCCCTACCATTTCCAACCCCAACCCTCATAATCAGACTAGAAACCACAACTTCGCCCATATTACAGCCAATAGAAAGCCAAGTGACTTCCTTCTACTAAGCCTAAATATTAGAAGTATATCCAACAAAGTCCATGAACTCCATGCCACCATAGACTTGTACTCCCCAGATATAGTCATCCTGACAGAAACCTGGCTAAAACCTCACATTACCAGTGAGCAAATACTCCCTACAGGTTATGGCATACTAAGAGTAGACCGGCTAAACAAGAAAGGAGGTGGTGTAGCTATAATATTTAAACAGCATCTAAACATCCAGATCTTAAAATCAACAGCTCCACAAATAGGCAATGAAGAAATAATATATACCAACCTCAAAATAAACCAAAACAAAACCATCAACATAATTGGATGCTACTTCCCACCTGGCCAAAACATCCATCCACTGGAAAACCTCCTCAGCTAGTCTACCCACCATCTCCCCCAAGAAACTATCATTTTAGGTGATTTCAATATTGACTGGCAATCCTGTTCTGGCAACCATCCAACCCATCATGTAAGCCTTCATGGCTTCACCCAACTAGTCCAGTCGCCAACCAGGATAAATAAAAATTCCAGCAAGCATACTACCCTGGACTGGATACTAGTCAGTAAGAACCCCCAGTCATATATAACAGGCTGCTTATCAGATAGCCTCAGTGATCACTTCCCAACATTCCTGCTCAAAAAATGCCTATACCAAGCTAAACCTGTCATCTACTGTCAAATACATAAAAAACTAAACTTTAACCCACTCACATTCATCTCATCCCTCAAAGAATGTAACTGGCATCCTCTGAAGTACCTCAGTCTTGATGACGGAGTTGAATTTTTTAATATTACCTTCCTGAGCATCCTTAATTACCATGCCCCCATAAAACTTTCCAGAATCAAAGCACAACCCTCCCCATGGCTACAGAAAACCACTAAGTCAGAAATGAAAAACAGGGATAAAGCCTGGGAGCACTGGTGCAAAACCAAAACCCCCTCAACTAGACAGAAGTTCATAGAACTACGCAATAGAGTCAAAAAGCTAATAAAACAGGACAAATTCCAATACTACCAGTTTGCCCTAGACTCCTCTTAAAACAGCCCCAAACAATTCTGGTCCTCCATAAACTCCATCCTCCACCCAGGTAAAGTCAGTACCCCTCCTCCTAACATCCCTCACTCCTCAGAAAATATTGCTACCTCATTCAACACACACTTCACACAAACCATACTATCAATAGCTAAACAACACAACCCCCCTCCCCTCCAACCCACACCTTCAACTAGTAATCTCCCCACTGCCTTCTCTTTTTCTCCTGTACCTACCTCCAACATAAAAAAAACTTTTAACGAAACTTAAGCCCACCAGATTAGCAGCAGACAACCTCCCAAGTGAATACCTACAAATCGCAGCTGATGCTCTGGCCTACCCAGTATCCATCTTGATTAACCTATCTCTGTCAGAAAGTTACATTCCCACACTGTGGAAAGTATCACATATAATTCCCCTCCACAAAGGTGGACCCTCCACAGAACTAACCAATTACCGCCCCATAGCTATTCTTTCTCCACTCTCCAAAATACTAAAGAGATGCATACACTCTCAGGTCTCAGACTACCTCCTTACTAACAACCTCCTTTCCAATACTCAGCATGGTTTCCGACCAAACCATAGCACCACCACTGCCTTACTCTCCTTTACTAACACTATCCTTCAGCATAAAAACAATGGTTATCTCTCATCTGCTACTTTCCTAGACCTATCTAAAGCATTTGACATGGTCCCACACAAACAACTTATCTCTGTCCTCAATAACCTATCCTTCTCACAATCAGTCACCAACTGGTTTCAGAGTTACCTGTCTGACCACCAACAATCCATTGTATGGCAGAATGACATATCTCCCCAACTACCTGTCTCCATAGGGGTTCCTCAAGGATCCATATTTGGACCCCTACTCTTCTCTGTTTTCACCAATAATCTAGCCTCTGCCACCAAACATGGCACACTCATACAATACGCAGATGACTCAACCATCGTCTGCTCAGCCCAGTCCCTACCCAAACTGCAAAAAGTCACACAGGAAGCCTTTTCCTCTGTTGAAACTTGGTTATCCGATGCCCAATTAATACTCAACCCAAACAAAACTAAACTACTCATCTTCCAACCCTCCAAACATAGTCAAAACAACTCTCACTTTAACATCACAGCAAAAGACAACACCACTATATACCCAACTGAACACACCAAATTGCTAGGAGTGGAAATAGACAATAAACTAAAATTTGACATTTACATATCCTTGACCATAAAAAAAGTCCACAAAAAACTAGGAGCACTATACAGAAATAAGCAACTTCTCACCAAAGCAGCAAAGATTTCAATAGCAAATTACCACCTTATCTCCACCCTACTTTATGCCTGTCCAATATATACCAACCTAAGGCAATGCGATCTAAACAAGCTAGAGACCTGCTACAACAAAATTGCCAAATTCTCCACAGGGGCATCCTACCGTAGTCACCACTGTCTCTCACTTGTTGAACTGGGCTGGCTTGAACTCCCTCACCTCTCACTTGCCCACAAACTAGTAAATCACCCAATAAATGTCCCATTCCTCCAGAATCTACTCCAACCCTATTGCACCACCAGACCACTAAGATCCAGCAAAAAAATCACTTGCAGATCACTAAAGCCAATAACTCTGCTGATGAAGCACTATTCTCTTGCACCATAGTCAAATTATGGAACTCCCTCCCACCCGCAATTACCTCCGTACCATCATGCACCCACTTCAAAACTTTACTAAAAGCGCACCTAAAAACATGCTGGCTATGCCCTTGCAACTCCCACCCTAATATCACCCTCCCAATCCAACCACTACCTTTCTTTCCACTCCACTAACAACTTTGATTATAGCAAGCTCAGATGCTCATAAGCCAGTATTTATTATACAGCAGGAACTTCTTCTTGTAACATTTGTTAATGTTTGTTATGTACTTCACAGATAAAGATTCTAGTTGTCTACTGATGTACTATGTTCTTCATCTGTAAATATGTTGTAAGTAATTGCTATGTAAATTGTTAATCGCTATGTAATCCAATGTAACTACTGTCTGTTTATTTTAACTGTGGAGCTTTTCTCCTCGGGCCTCTGCTGAAAATGGACCTACGTCCAGTTGGACACTCCCGGTCAACAAATATAAATAAATAAATAAAATAAATAATAAATAAAATATACTATATGTATATATATATATATATATATATATATATATATATATATATATATATATATCACATTTTGTCATTCACTCTGTATATAATGTCATGTATCTGTTGTTTTCCCCAAGCAATGACTATGAAATAGGTCCAGTGGGATCAGTGTTCTGACCCGATTAATAAATTCAAAATAAAATAAAAATAAAATAAATAAAAATATCAGGGTTTCGCAGGCTATGAAAGCCAAGTACGTTTGGGAAAAAAATACAATGATATAAAAATATCTGTGGATAATCAAAGTTATGACTCTAAAAGGAAGTGACAATGGATCATAGCACCCATGTCTTATATCACATTTCTGTACTTGTGTGCTTTGGTTTTCTTTTTTCTTATTTTAAAACAGAGCAGAAACAATCATCCATCAATGCCTGCTGCAAGTATTTGGTAGTAGATTTATCTTTTCTCATTTTTTTGCAACCTTGGAGGAGGTATATATAGGTTTGGGGTGCTAGGCGGGTCTCCGCCACATGGAGATGAAGGGTGGCTTGCCCTCCTGCAAAAAAAAGTAAATTTGTGAGATTTTTTTTTGGAGGAATTGGATTTGAATTATTTGATGTTGGTCAATCAACATGAATCCATTATAAAGCTGTTGAATGTTTATTTAGAAAGAGATGTAGATCCCTGTCAGCATACTCCACTGTTTTGCAGAATGAGAAACAAATACTTAAATATCTTACTCCCGGTGACTGTGTTTTCCCTTCTGTTACTTTCATGCCACAGATGCCTAGTCCTCATTGTTACATCCTTGCCTTTCTTTCAATACTGGGTATTCAGTCCACCAGTGTTTTGTATCTGAAATAAAGAAAACCATCCTGCCCGAATTACCACAGCTAACTAAAGTGCACTCCAACTCCTTCCTAGATAATGCTGTATACAGAGACTGGGGGATCCTAATCCTTTAGCAACAACTGCTACAGCATTTACACCGAAGGATATGCAGTCATATCTGATATAAAGAAAATATCTTCACAAAGGCACAGCTGGGATTGTATGATATTCCACATTCAGAATGATACCAGAGGGGGCGTGGCTAGGATGCTGAACTGATAGCTGCACTTCATTTCAGCTCTCTTACCTCAATACAATTCCTGACAAGAATTTTACAAAATAATATTTAATTTGAAGACATTTTTATTACTAACTTATTTCTAATAACTCTGAGCATCTATAAGAAAAATGTTATTGTCAGAACTTGAATAATTCCTGTCAAATTAATTAGTGGAAAATCAACACCAGCATCAGCTTTACAGCATGAGTCATCTAAGGAATACAGCACAAGATTCTTCTCTCAAAAAAGACCTGCAATCTCTCATTACAAATATACAGGAACCTACAATAAAAATCGACAAGATGAACAATAAAATAGATACTTTTAAAGAAAAGTGCTCACAACAACTGGAACAGCTTCAAGAAATGTTTACACAGCAGAAAGGACAGATATCACTTATTGAACAGTCATTAAGTGACATTGACACTAGAGTCCAAATGGAAGAACAACAAACTGAATTCTTACTTCAACAGAACACATATTTACTAGAAAAGCTTGATGATATGGAAAATCGGACAAGAAGAAATAATATTAGAATATATGGTCTACCAGAAAAATCTGAAGGGGACAATATGATAAACTTTCTTACCACCTGGATACCAGATGTAACAAAAATAACTGAAGCTCTTTCATATGGTATAGAATGAGCGCATAGATCACTAGCAGCTTCTGGAAATGCTTCTTCTCCAGGTAAGAACAAGCCGAGATCTATAATTGTGAGACTTTTTTCTACACAAGATAAAGATCTTATATTAAGAAATGCTTGGGCAAATTCTCCCATCAAATACAAGGATTCATTAGTAAGATTTGACAATGATTATTCTACAAAGGTGGTTTCAAAAAGAAAAGAATTTTTACCAATAATAAAAACCTTGAAGAAAAAGCAACTGAAAGTCCATCTTTTATTCCCAGCAAGACTGAGAGTTTTTCTACCAAATGGAATAAAAATCTTTGAAACAGTAGATTCAGCAATAAAATACCTTACCAACAACAACATCCTAACATATGAAGAATCTATGGACTGGACAATAAGTACACTGAAAAGAAATGCTGAAGTAAATAATTGGAAAACTGTTGAGCAAAAGAAAAAAAACTAAAGGACAAATAATCTTACATATGTTATATTCTGTAAAAATCTAAATAATAATACTAACAACAAAAGAAAAGTTCTTACTGTCTTCAAGTTACACCGAAACAGGTACTGTTTTCAATTATACTTTAAATGTCAAAATTAGCATAAATGTAAATACATTTATCTCAAATCACATCAATATACTAAGCATAATTTAAACGTTACTCTATTTTTTATTATTATCCATCTATTATTTTCATATTCTTAATCAGAGTAATCAATGCATTAAAATGTTCCCAAATAGTTATTTATTTATTTATTTATATATTTATTTATTTATTTTCTCTCTTTGTGTTTTGTAGTTTTTATTTTTCTCTTCTTTTTATAAAATCTTCCTTAACTTATAATACTTTAATCAGTATATGGTTATATTGCTTAATAGGTGTAGTAATGGCTGCTATATAACTTATTATCAGTTACATCCCTGACAGCATTACTTTTTATAAGTTAAAAATATCCCTGTTTGGATAAATGCTAATGCTGGGTGGAAATGTGTTGCTTTTGAAATGAAGTATTTCAGTTTAGATGTATTATAAGACTACTTTAAATAATCTTAAAAGATGTTCTGCCTTTGATCCATATGCACATACTGATATAGTCCAGTGAAAAAATATGTTTTAAGTGATATTTTAAGGCTATAAGTCAGGTGTGTTGTGGCTCCGGACATCCGGAGTTGAAAGATGATTGTGACTAGCTTAGATATCCTGTTGTCTTTTCTTTTGTAGAGAAATAAGGCATAGCATGTTTAAAATGCAAAGTTTAATAGTTGTGAACACTACTCCGCAAACTAGAGTGCTCGCGTGCACACTACATGAGTTTGTCACGAAGTAAGAGAAGGGAAAAGAAAAAACACATACCTTTTCCCGCTTGGTTCTCGAGACAATTTAACAGCCACAAACATCACTAGAAACTCGAGTTACTTATTGCTTGTCGCATTTACTTGTGTACGCCATCCCCTGACTCTTTCTAATTGGCGTCTAGTCAGGAAATAAGCTAAGTTCACATTTAGAGATACAGAAACCTAAATTCCTTCTAAGGAAACATAAATAATATAAAAGGTTCATCTAAATATACACAATATATATATATATTTTTGAAGCACTTTCAGCTTATGGCTACTGATGTTTTCTAGCACCTTGATAGATAAGGACATATATCTGCTTGTCTTTCTGTCAGTTTAGTTTTCCAGACATTTTAGCTATCCCTTACTATGTTTTATACAGCAGAGTTTAAAGAGCAGAGATTAATCATCAGCAAATAAAATCACTGCTGTTTTACAAATTCTCTAAAGAAACTAGTAAATGTCAAGCAACTGACAGGTTTATTTTAAGGAAAATTGCCATTTCCCACACTGGTGCTCCTACAAAATACTACTAATGTCCTGCTACAAAAATATGCCCTCAAGAGGACAAATGGGATGCAACAAGAAGGTTAAATGTACATTTAGCAAATCAAACATTTAAATAACAGTATAATATAGTAGATAGAGTAAGTAAAAGCAATAATCATATAAACAACTATAATAAGTAACATAACAACAATGGATTTAACCCAATGTGTCAATTATACAATATTTATATCCCATATAGCTTTGAACTTTGTCGAAGCATCTGTGTTCTACACACATATTGTATTAAATCTAATTTGAGTAGAAAAGGGAGAGGCTTAGCCCACACCCTAATTTATTACTAAGTTACCATGCATTATGAACATACATTGTGGCAGGTACTCAACGAGATATCCATCCTTAGATGGCTCATGCTGTTCCCATTTGCTCATCTGAATAATGACTGTGGCTGTACTCTTCTTATTATATTACCTGGCTGTGGCTTCACCCTTCTTATAATATCACCTGGCTTTTTACATTATCAAGAATGACACAATACTAGTGTATGCGGGTATATCATGTTACTGTTAGTGTAAACAAAAATGCTTGACAATGCAACCGTAATTCTTAAACCTTTCTGCAGACAAATGTATAGCATTGTCTAGCAGTTGAGAGCCTGATTGTTCCTGATCAGCAGACCTGTATTTTCATGTTCCAATATGACTACATGAAAAGACGCCAATATTAGTCTGCAAGTTTAGTAAGCAGTAAATTCATCAGGGATTAATTCGAGGGGACACATAGCTAAAGCACTTGACATTTGATAAATGTATCCTCTCAATGATGCGTTCTATCTAGTCATTAACTGTAAAACAACTTTTCTGAGAAATATTGTTGTAATGCCAGTTAATTATTTGAATTAAATATTTCTATATACAGCCATAAATCAATTACCAGGATAAATAATACTCTTGCAGTGCATGGATCACCATAGCTATCCTCTGATGTTAGAGGAAAAACAAGCTTCTTAAACACCTTCTTGACGTAATAAAGGTATTACCCCATAGTTTAAATACATTTTGTCTATTTACTGCAAAATGGGTTAGGAATTTTAACCTGTGACATTTTCATACATAATAGTTTAAATCTTAGCAGCTTCCATTATTTCGATATGTTTTCCAGTATACTTTTCAAATACTATAATGAGAAGCTCCGGATGTTTAATTCTAAACTTTTATTCAGTCATAAGATTAAATTATTGGTGTTAAGTAAGCCAAAATTATATCTTCAGCACTTATTGTCAGCAGATAAACTCACTGGTTAAGTGTCAATTTAAGCTGTAAGAGTTAATATGTGATATACATAGATGTTTGCTTTGAAAATGTGGTCAAGTGTACTGTAGTTTTACCTCTGTACTGTGTCATATTGATTATACAAAGTCCCTCTGAAAGTTGATAGAAGTGTTAACAAAAAAACACTCAATCAAGTAACAACATTATAAGTAGTCTCTTGGATAAGGGAGATGTCTAAATTTTGATCTTGTTGTCTCCAGCCATGGGAATTGTCTTTGAAAAGCTGAAAAATGCAATCAGAGGAACATATTTAATGACTACTAAAGAAATGTTAATATACTTGTACATTGTATTGCATTTCAGTTTATGTTAAACATGAAATATGATGTGGTTTCAGAACTATTCATGTTTTTATTCCAATATGACTTTGCAAATACTAATTTAAACACTGGTTTCAGACTTGAGTAGTCTAAAACATTTGCACAACAATGGTATTGTATTATACAGTAATGTCAGTAAACAGTTTTCAACAGATGTATGAAATATACAGTTATAGATTTTAACATGATGTTTATTAATACCCTAAATTATTTTGAAATGATGCTACCTTAATCTAAATATTTGTACCTTTTTGAAACCTGAATATAAATAAGTATTATTGAATTACAATAAGATGAATAAAGAACATATGTATATATTTTAGCTGATTAGATTATCTTAATATATTATTCAATTATCTTTATTTAAAAACTAAGCAGATAAGAGAAACTGATCCAAATATTATTTGTGAGGGTAGAAAGTTTGTTTGGTTAGATTCACTAACCAAACAAAGAGGTATATTACCTCATAGCAATAGGGAATGTTTTTTAAGGTTAAGAATTACAAGTTTGGACGTTTTTTTTTTTTTTTTATTCTATCACTTTGGTGTCAGAAACATGCAAAAATCATGCAAGAAAAACTTTTTGAATTCTGTATACAAGATGGAACTAAGAATAAACAATATTTACATAAACTCACACATAAAACAAACTCAAAACTAGGAAATGAAATGTTTATCCATAAATGTTAATGGTCTAAATAATAGTAATAAAAGGAGACGCCTATTCAAGTACATAAACTTACATAAACCACAAATAGTCTTTTTACAAGAGACACACTTACTAGATAGAGATATAAACAACTTAAATATTAATAATTACACAGTACTAATAAACTCTCAATACAAAACAAAAAAAGAGGAGTAGCTATACTACTTCGCAACTCAACTATATCACCTAAAATAGTTACTACTCATCAAGATACATCAGGTATGTTTTGTCTAGCTTCAATAGAATTAAATAAGAGAATCTATATGTTAGTAAATCTATATTGGATCCCAGGACTAGGATTAAAAACAGTTAAACAGCATTTTGAAGAGATAATTCATTTAACTAAGGGTAGCCTGATATTGGCAGGAGACTTCAACTGTATAATGAATTAAAAAGATACAGATTCTAAATCTAAAAAAAGAAAACAACCTATCTCTAAAGCACTATCAAAATTTATAGATACATTGTATTTAAAAGATATAAATGAATTTGCAGAACCAGACTCATTAATCTTCACATTTTATTCTCATAGATATAAAACTAACTCTAGAATTGATAGAATATATGTTGCCAATGACCTAATAACAAAAATTGATAAAGTCAAAATTATAAATTGTCCCTTATCTGATCATAATGCCATAGTCTTTGAGATAGAGCTTACACCATTTTATTCAAATCCCATTACTAGGATACCTTCCTATATCACAAAATTGACAGATTTCAAAGAATTTTATGAAGAAACAATCAAAAACTTTCTAGAAATAAATTACACAGAAGATATTTCAGAAATATGTGTCTGGGATTCATTAAAAGCAGTTACATATGGGAAGATATTATCCTGGTACATAAATAAAAGGAAGTTATGGAATAAAGATATGCTAGACTTACAAAACAAAGCAGATAAATTGAAACTGGAAATACAAAAGGGTAATGCTACTCAAGTTCAAGAACTTGCACAAATCAATAAGAAGTATACAGAATTGCTACATCATAAGATTATGATTAACTTAGAAAAGATAAAAATAAACTCATACTCTACTAATTCAGCACACCTGAGACACTTAACTAATAGAACAAAAAAAATTAAATCTAAGCAAATAAAAGAAATGTTTATTCCTAATACTAACAAAAGAGTTACGGAACTAAATGATATTTTAGAAGCATTCATACTCCAATTTAACATTGATAATTCCATAAATACTCAAGATACACCTACTAAGGATATAAAAAAATACTTAGAAAATAATATTCATATTAAATTAACACAAGAACAAATAGACATTATAAGCAAACCAATCACAAATTAAAAAGCTCAAGACAAATAAAGCACCTGGCCCAGACAATATGCTACCAGAAATTTATAAATTAATACCCAATCAAGCCATATCCTTATTATTAAAAGTATATGATATAGCCAATAAAGATTTGAATATACCACCCTCTTGGAAATATTCATTCATATCCCCAATTATCAAACCAGATAAAGATGAGAAGCAGTGTTCCTCATATAGGCCAATATCATTACTCAATATAGACTATAAGATGTTTATGGCTCTATAAGCAGATAGGATCAAACACTTTCTTCCTTCCTTAATTCAGAAAGATCAAACAGGTTTTATTAAAGGAAGAAATACTTCAGATAATATTAAAAGAATACTAACATTAATAGATTATAGCAAACATAAAGTCCTAGATTTAAATGTAATCTCATTAGATATTAATAAAGCTTTTGATTTGGTTAACTGGAACTTTCTTTCACTAGTTTTAAAAGAATATAACTTTCCTTCTAATGTTAATAATCTTATCCAAATACTATATGAAAAATCTACTGCATATGTTAAATTGGGATCACATAGATCAGGCCCTATAACAATCAAAAAGGGAACTAAACAAGGTTGCCCTTTATCACCATTGTTATTTGCATTACTCATAGAACCCTTTCCAAATCAAAGATCAAACAATAACATAAAGGGCATTTGTATTAATAAAATGTTAAACCTTAAAATCCAACTCTTTGCTGATGACATACTATTAACTCTTTCAGATGCAAATGAGTCTTTGAATGCTCTATTTAACTCCATGAATAAATTTCAAAAAATTTCAGGCTTAAAATTTAATGAAAACAAAACTAAAATTATGCCCTGTAATTATAAAAAAAATAATAATATAAACAAAAGATTTTCCAAATATATAGTAACAGAAAGTAAATTATTATATCTGGGAATAAATCTACTCAATGAATTAACAGATTCTGATAACCACCAAAACCGACCACAAACTATGAACAAGAAACCAACAGCACAATAACAAGTGTCGGACTACCAACGAATAATATCCAAAGTTTTATTATAACAGATTCTCTAATATTTAACTATAATAAAATACTAGACAAAATAGAACAAACAATTGGTTACTGGAATAAATATATATTTTCAACAGCAGACAGATTATATCTTATTAAAATGATTAAATAATCATATTTCCCAAAATATTATACTTAATACAAAATTTTTCATTGCCACCTCCCAAATATATTATTCAAAGATACAATAAACTAATTTTAAATTTTCTATGGTTTCCAAATAAACCCCGTATAGCCTTAAATAAACATTTTCCAGATTGGGAAGACGGTGGAATTAATTTACCGGATATTGATTTATATATTACCTCATCTGTTATTAAAAACATAACACTATGGTTAAATAATTCATATACACCTATATGGAAACAAGCCCATGAGCAGATTTACATAGAAATCAATTATAATTACATACAAGACAACTTAACAGTAATACCATCACCCCTTATATGGATGTTAAAAGATTATTTTTTAGGGAAAAGGAATAATATTAATAAATTGCCATCAAACTATATAAGCTCTACATTTTCAGTGTTCAAAACATATATAAACAAAATACCAAATATTAATTCTTGGATTTTTCTTATTTTCCCTATAGCTTTTACAACAAATATTCTAGATACATTCCAAATATCTAAAACAAATATACTTAAAGAAGAAACATTACTCTTTTGGCATCAACTTATAGAGAAAGGGAAAATTCTAACAAATGAACAGATAATTTATAATTATAATATAAATAAAGACAATTGGTTGTTTTTACAAAATCTAAGACATTTTCTTATAAATAAAATAGAACAAATGCAACCTTCAGTTAGACATGAAGCTCCAAAACTCATTGAATACCTTATTCTTATCACAAAACAGCCTTATCAGTGTACGGGTTATTTGTCTAATATCTATAAAATTGTTAAAAAAAAAAAAAAAAACTATCATGAAAAATCATACTGGGATTATTATACTTTTATAAACAACCATCCTCCAATTGAAGAAGAAAAAAGTAATATTCTAAAATCTTCCAAATTTTCTACATTATCAAAATACTGGCAATTATTGACTTGGAGATATCTACACAGAAGTTTCTATACACCACATAGATTAGCCAAAATGTATTCTATTGAAGATCAATGTTGGAGATGCCATACCAAGATAAAAGCAGATTGGCAGCATGTTTTTTATGAATGTATATGTCTCAATATGTACTGGAAATCCAATAACTATTTTTTTCAGACTGTTTATAATGATAATTTTCAATTAACAAAGTCTTTAATTGTATTCAACTCTCCTATTCCAAACTGTGTACCAAAAAAAGACACTAAAATCCTATGGTCACTATTGGCAATTTCACGTAAAATCATAACTATACACTGGAAAAATGAGGCTTCTCCTACGTTCAAGGAATTTGAGAATTTAACAACAACAGTTGCTCACATGGAAATATTAACAGTGAAGAACAGAACTAAAAGATCTACCTCTTACTATTACTCTTGGATGAAAGTACTGGAAATACTCGAAAAGATCGAAGAAGATTTATCATCTTATGTTTCTAACTTTATATAATATAGAATTTCAATGTTATTTGCATAGACACCAATGTAAATAGTTATATAATGGTTTGAAGTTAGTAATGTTTTAGAATTGTAAATATGTTATTTATCTTTATTTCATGTAATGTTTAAGGCATCTTATTTGAAATAATAAAAAAATATTTAGTAAAAAAAAGAATGATGCCAGACATCTCCAGTGATACAAACTAATATCTGAGACCTATCAGATATGATAGGTCCCAGAGAGTAGATACAAACTGTATTCCAAAAATACTTAAACAGTCATCATAAACACCCACATAAGGGATTTCTATCTCTTTTGCAAAATATATTGAACATGTTGGAGGGATAAGCATTTATCACAGAAAATACTGCTTCTATGGAACCACATAAAGTACAACTCTTACTCTGTTCAAATGTAATTTGGACAAATGAATAGGTAACTACAAATTCACCCCCCAGTTTAGCATCCCTGCCCCTTGTGAATAGGAAAAACATGTAAATGTCCAACATATTGCAAAATATAAGGGCTGAAAACTACCATGGGAATGTAAGGTTAGGATTCTTAACATCCTCTCAGATCAATACACTAATAAGTACATATAAAGCTATGACATTGGTGACTGCCAAGTCCCTCTGCATTCTCTATGTGAAAAAAACAAAACACGCCAATCATTTATTTACTGAGCTGAAGATGCCTAATGTTTCCTTCACCATCCTTTTTGTCCGCAGCTGTGGGTGGCTCATCCCTGCCAAGCTGCAACACATCTTCACTTTTTGGGGCTGATATGAGCCAAGTCTGTTCAGTACTGTGCTATGAGTATATGAACAAATAATAACAAATAGGCATATTATGTTTTTCTTTTTTAACATGCTATATATGGGATCTTAATACATGAAATGTATCATTGCCATCTTTCAAAGTTGTTCTCCAAAAATACTTAAGGCAGTTGTCAGACAGGGTCATAAAATGGTTATATTTAATAAAAATTGAAAATCATTTGTTGGACATCATCAGAGTTGCATGCTTTGGTTATGTAAATAACTGCATCAAAAATTATATTTATGGTGTTGTCCTATAACTGAGAAAGTTCTATTTTGATTTGAAGCTTAACAGAGACTTTTATTTGGGTGAGTATGATATCTATCAATTCTTAGACCTAAGCTAAGATTATTTTTTTTATTTACTTTAAATTCCATTCTCTTTTCTGTGCAAAAATCATATCTGGAGTAAGATGCAAGAACATTTTACTATTCTTACCCAGAGGGAAGAATTAAAAAAAAAATCTTGTCGAAAATCTGTGCAGAAGTGTTGAAGTCTAACAAAATTATGAGCCTATATCTGACACATCGGGGGCAAATTTGCAGTTTTGTAGGTTCAGCATTTTAAGCATGACTATTTCTGAAGAGTATATCATGAATTCAGCATCTAACATTTCTCAGAACCCATAGAAAACTCACACTAGATTTCCAAATTAAATTGAAGTCACCACTTCTGCAGTAAAAGTACCAATTAAATCAAAACATACCTTTTCATGATGGAAAGTAAATACTGAAAAAAAACAGGCCAAACAAAAAATAAACAAATTTATTTATGTAAGGAAACCTCCTAGCAATGTGAAATTTGAAACACACTGCATGGCCCTTATCTCTAATTTTTGTATTTATTTGTTTAATTTTTTTTTATATGATGGCTATGCTTTTCTTTAAAGACCCCAAATGAGTTTTTATTTTTATGTCTAGACAGAAGCTGAAATTTATCACCTGTGTTTCTGAAGTTAATATTTAAAAACTTTGCATGCTGAAAACATAACAAAAACAATGAAACCCATTAAAGGTAAATGCTGAATGCTTTGAATAGATATTTGGTGACTTTTTCAATACTTGTTTGTATTTTATTTACTTCAAAATCCAGTTGAGAATCTGTTCATCTTCCCTGACAACTCATGAAGAAAACTCCATTAATGTCCAAAGAGTAATTTATATGAATACATAAAGTTTAGCTAACTGATTACATACAACAGTAAATAACAAACAGTTAACAATTTGTGCTATGACACAACAGTGGTCCTTGTACTATAAACTACCAAAGACAAAAATTAAAGCTTATATGGCACCTTCAAGTTATCTTTACTATAAAGTTCCATCCAGCCGAACCAGCAAACAGGCTACTTTTGTAACCAGTCTCTTCTGTACCAGGTCTTCTCCTGACCTTCATCAAAAGCAAAGGAAGATTCACCCAAGTTTATTCTCAGGTAACATCCACAAGAAGCCTCATGTGTCCTTGTTGAAGCCCACATATTGTTGATCTTTGAGTAGTTCAGTCTATACTTCAGAAACTCAGTTCTTGAATTCCTGCTACAGCCTTTTATAGTCACAGATAGACCATGAGTCTACCTAATACTTTCCAAAACCTCTTTAATATTCTATAGAACATGCTGCATTTTACCCACATTTAAAGGCCTGCTCCTCAGTTCTTTGCATTTTACCAACATGTAAAGGCATACCCCATAATTTTATATTCCACACATTGCATCCACCTCCTCCCAGAACAAAAATAAAAAAGAACACTCTTTCTGGACTGACTGTAGTGGGATTTAGGAACTCAACAACCCATTTATATTTGGGTCTATATCACATAGTCAAAGTTTTGTAAGTTTGAACACCATATGAAAGAAACCAATATGTTCGAACTTACAAAACTTCGACTATGTAAAAAAAAATAAAAAGGAAAATGAAATAAAGGGTTGTAAGCAGGTGGACAAGCCCACTGACTCTCCATGTGAGGGGCTGTGCCCACCACACACCCTCGCTCTTTAAATATACCAACTCTGAGACCGCACTACAATGTGGTAAAGAGAATTTTCCCTTTACTGCACTGTAGCGCAGCCTTGGAGTTGGTATATTTAAAAAGCAGGGGGTGTGGGGGGTGCAGGGTGGATTGCCCCCCTGCTTACAAGTGTCAGGTAAGTTATTCCTTTTTTTTTTTTTTTTTTTTTTTTTTTTTGCATTCGAAGTATGACAACTTTGAATATATGGTCTCGACCATATAACGCTCAAAGTTGTCATACTTTGACTGTGAAGATTGGGGAAAGATAGGTGAAGGCTGCCAGCCTAGTCAAATAGAATTTGATAAATGAAAGAAAACACTGTAAAATGCAAACTTCAAGATTGTTGCAACATTGCCATCTGCTGTAAGGAAAACCAAGCCAAGTATTTCAAATGTTCTTTGAAATTACAATTATCTAAAAAAAGTGGTGCCAAAGCGGCTGACTGAACACATTCTTTCTATTGTCTTAACTTAAGGAATAATTATTGGAGTATACATGTGAAATATCTTTTATTGTAGTTTCCTGAGCAGGTGTTAGATTGCTAAATAATGCAGATTGTGGCCTGGGGACTTCATACTAAGTGTCAAAAGGATGTAATGTGAATACTGGGAAAACCTAAGTGTCAAAATGATGTTTTGGGAGGGCCTTAGCAGAGCTGTTTGTTAGTGAGTTTTAAAAACTATGGTTGAGAGAGAGAGACTAAAAGCATTTTGTCTTGGGCCATCAACCCCAGCACTGCTTATGTTCTTTATATATGTAAGTAGGATTGTAGCACTGTGTTTTCTCTTAAGAATAGCTAAATATTAGAAAGTTAGATTAAGTGTTTTTCTTTGACATCAGACCTGTCCTACTGTATTATTTTAAGTTTCTGTGTGATATCTGAACTCTTAGATATCTCTGTGATGTAGTAGCACTGTCTTGTGTTTTAATTATTTATTATTAAATATTTTAAAACCTTTACATGTGGCTGGTTTGTGTAGAGACAAAGTAAGCTCTAGAGTGCATTGCATATTTATAGAGTTCATTGTAATAAGCCACTCTAAAAAGCCTTAGATTGAATAGGCACATTACCAATTGGATAATAATATTGCACAGTAATAATTGGACACCCTTTTAAGGGCCTTTGGGTAGCTGATAATTTTTAGCTGGTGGTGGCAGAAATTACTACCATATAGTCTGGGTAAAGGTGCACAGCTGGAGAATCTGTGTCAGTCTTTCACAGGAGTGTCTGTGAAGTTGTATAAATACTTATCTCAAAGTGTGTGTGGTGTGTCAGCGACCTGGGCAGGGACACGATGCACTGGTGGGACAGAGAGGGTACTGGAGGTTAGCTTACCATCTAGGCTGGGATCTGGACCCTATAGCTGTTCCAGTGGGGAGTCTTATTGGGGACCTGGAGAGCAAGGGAGCAACCAGCCCCAGACTGACTGTGATCTCTGTGTGAACTTAAGGGAAATTGTACTTTACTGTATTTGTTATCCTTTCCTCTTCTATAAGACGACCTCCGTGGTGTTAGTGGTGAGGATTGAGGCTCCTTGATTGCTGGGCCAGGGCACGGTTGCCACATATCTGGTGGCAGTTGTTGAGATAAGATATCCTCACATTTGTGGTTCACAGTGGTTGGGATAAGATATCCTCACTTGTAGTTTGCAGGGTGTGGGTAGAGTGAATTCTGTAGCTTATGTACAGTGATCTCTGAAGGTGTTTTGTACTCTAAATCAGCCATGCAGTGTATACTCAGAGTTCAGCTCACAATTGTTTTATTTCTTTTGTTAGCTTAGTTAGTCAGGGTGAGCAGGCAGCATGTCAGCACAGGAGTATGGAAAGCTGACAAGGAGCCAGCTGGTGGAGATGTGCCAGGCTAGGGGACTGGTGCATGGAAACCTGACTAAGGAAGACCTGATTGCAGCCTTGGGTACAGCTGTATCAGAAAACAGCATCCAGGAGGACAATCAGACTGGCAGTTGAGATACAATATCCTCGGAAAAAGGACAGCTCAATCTTTCTGCGAAGGACAATCAGACTGGCATTGGAGATACAATATCCTCGGAGAATGGACAGCTCAACCTTTCTGCAGTGGACTTAAAAATCCAGCTGGAGCTAAAGAGACTTGAGTTGGAGGCCAGGCATTTGGAGATAAAAGCTGAAGAAAAGGAGCTTCAGAGGGGAAATGCTGACTCTTCGCCAGAGTCATGGAGGTAATGGTAAGGGAGTAACTGGACCCCAGAAGCACAGCAGGTCAGTAAATTTTTTCCGCAATTTAAAGAGGGGGAGAATTTTGATGGTTTCATTCACATGTTTGAAAGGGTGTGCAAACAGTATAGTGTTGCTCAAAGGCTCTGGGTATGGTTCCTGACCCCATTATTCCATGGGAAAGCTGTAACTTGTATATCACAAATGCCTGACTCTGTCTGTTTTAATTATACTGCTGTAAAGAAATGTCTGTTACAATGTTTTAAGCAACACCTGAAATGTATAGGAAAAAGTTTTGTGAGCATAGACGCAAGGCAGATGAAAATGTATGTGAATATGTTGTTGAACTGAGCACTTATTTTCATAGCTGGGTGAGTGGATGTTAGGTCACCACTTTTGAAGGGCTGACAGACCCTTTGGTGAGGGAACAAGCCCTTAGCACTTTGCCTGAGGACATGAAGATCTGGTTAGCTGATAGACAATGTGCTATTTCAAAAGAGTTGGGGAAGAAGGGAGACCTATACCTGGCCAGCACGGCAGCCCTGCACAGTAAGGGGACCCCAGTACTGCTCATGGTTCTAAAGGAACCCATGGTGGGCAGCACAGACTGCCCCAACAGAATCCACCAGTAGCAGGGGAAGCCACTAGTCCAGGTACACATCCAGGACCTAGCGTGAAATGTTTTGAATGCAACCAGTGGGGCCATGTGGCATACAGGTGTCCACGGAGGCAAGGTGGGGAACCAAAGGTGAGGGAGCCAGTAAGTGGGAAAGACAAAATGCCAACAGTAGGTTGTATTGGGACAACAAGGGTACCAAACTACCAGCAGAGGTTATATCCTATTGTAGTGAATGGCAAAGAGGCCATTGCTAAGAGTGACACAGCCTCTGATATAACCATTGTAAAGTCGGCACTGGTTACAGTGGAGCACTACTTGCCTGGGCAGTCTACTCCAGTCAGGGCTTTAGGAGGGATCCCATTCCAAATACCTTTGGCTAGGGTTCACCTTGACTGGGAGGGTGGAAAAGGAAGCCAGCAAGTAGGTGTGTTTGAGGATATATCTGCAGATGTCCTGATAGGGAATGATTTTGATAGTGCAGTACCCTGCGCTTGTGCAGTTACATGCAGTCAGGCTTGGAGACAAGCATGTGGTCTAGTAGAATGGGGGAGAACCAGACAGACTGCATACTTGCAGTCAGGACTTCTGAGTTGGTTACTTCAGGGAGGGAGCTACTCTGTAGCAGTGAGACTGAATGTGAGCCACAGCTGCTTGTGGGTAATGATGTTCCCTTGGACAGGGTAACTGCATAGGTAGTGATGAGTGGTAGTATCCAGGCTGACAGTGAGGCACCACTGTCAGAGGATGCCAGACTTCCTGTGGAAGGGTAGCTGGGAAAGGTTACTAGGAGAGAGTTGAGGCAGGCTCAGCTCTCAGACCCTACATTGCAAGGCCTGAGGCAGGTAGCTAGGGAGTCACCTGATTCTCAAGGGAAGGAGGAATCTGTATACTGGGACAAAGGGTTACTATACAGAGAGTGGACCCCTGAGGGAGGGCTAGAAGGTGAGAGAGTACAGCAGTTGGTAGTGCCTAGAGCTTACCGTCTGGTGCTTCTAGCCATAGCCCATGATATTGCCTTTGCATGTCATATGGGCATAAAACATACAAAGAGGTATATTATGCAAAACTTCTATTGGCCTGGAATTTCCAGAGATGTAACAGGGTACTGCAGGACCTGTGAGCAGTGCCAAAAGGTAGGCAAGGCAGGAGTCAAGGTGAGAGTGCCTTTGATGCCTTTGCTTGTGATTGATGCCTTTGCCTGTGACAGAGGGTAGCTATGGATATTGTGTGTCCCCTGAGTACCCCAAGTTCCACAGGGAAAAAGTATATCCTAGTAGTAGTGGATTATGCTACATGATACCCTGAGGCAGTGGCTTTGTCCTCCATTGAGGCAGAGAAGGTGGCAAATGCTTTGTTAGAGAATTTCAGCAGGGTAGGTTTCCCAAAAGAAATACTGACTGACCGAGGTGCCAATTTCATGTCAGACCTGCTGGCTTGTCTGTGGAAGCCCTATGGGTGAAGCACATGAAGACCACCCTCTACCATCCCCAGACTAATGGTCTTGTTCAGAGGTTAAACTCTACAATCAAGTCTATGCTACGGGCATTTGCATATCAGTTTAAGAGGGAATGGGACAAATATTTGCCCCATCTGTTGTTTGCTTACAGAGAGGTTCCCCAGGAATCCACAGGTTTTTCACCCTTTGAGTTTCTGTATGGGCATAGGGTGAGGGGACCTCTAGATTTAATTCGAGATGAGTGGGAAGGTGAGTGTGAGTCTCACAAGGAGTCTGTTGTGGCATATATCCTAAACCTCAAGGGTAAGGCTCAGGGAACTCATGGGCTTAGCCCAGGGGAACCTGGAAGAAGCCCAACAACACAAAAAGGTGTGGTATGACAGGAATGCTCGAGCTAGAGAATATGCTGTGGGGCAGCAGGTAATGGTTCTCATTCCTGTCAGACACAACAAGCTGCAAGCAGCTTGGGAGGGACTCTACAAGGTGGTAAGAAAGGTAAGTGATGTTAATTACATAGTGGAAGTGCTAGGCAGAAGGCAGGGGCACAAACTGTGCCATGTTAACATGATGAAACCTTACCATGGTAGGGAGGCCCTTGTTCTGATCATTTGCAGTGGATTGCAGGAGGAGTCTGAGGGAGATCTGGGGACTGATTTCCTCAGTGAGGCTTGGCCTGACACCTCAGTGGAAGGGGTAGCAATGTCCCAGCAGCTATCTCCTACACAGGTTTGAAAAATCTGATCAGTGTTGCAGGAATTTGGGGACGTGTTCACTGTGAAACCAAGGAGCACCCACCTGGTGCAGCACCAGGTGGATACAGGGCCCCAAAGGCCTATTAGGCAGGCCCCTTATAGGGTGTCTGAGAGAGTCAAACAGACTCTGAGGGAAGAGGTACAGGAGATGTTGGAACTAGGGGGATTCAAGAGTCCAACAGTCCCTGGGCCTCACCAGTGGTGTTGGTGCCAAAGAAGGATGGCAGCACCAGGTTCTGTGTGGATTGCAGGAAATTAAATAGTCACACAGAGTCAGATGGTTACCCCATGCCTAGGACAGATGAGGTCCTAGAGCAGCTGGGTGGGGCTAAGTATCTTACAACCATTGATCTTACTAAGGGCTACTGGCAGGTGCCCTTGACTCCCAGTGCTAGAGAGGAGTCCGCCTTTGTGACTCCTTTTGGCTTGTACAAGTTCACAAAGATGCCCTTTGGGATGAAGAATGCCATAGCAAGTTTCCAGAGGCTGGTGAATAATATCCTAGCAGGAGCAGCAGGGTTTGCCCTAGATTACCTAGATGATATTGTCATCTACAGCCATTCCTGGCCAGAGCACCTTCAGCATGTTAGGGAGGTGCTGGGCAGACTACAGAGGGCAGGGTTGACTATTAAGCTGAGCAAATGTCAGGTGGATATGGCAGGTGTCTCCTACTTAGGACACAGAGTGGGGAGTGGTAAGATAAGGCCAGAACCTGCCAAAGTGGAAGCTATTCAGGCATGGCCTGCACCTGTTACCAAAAAGCAGGTGAGGGCATTCTTAGGGACAGAAGGGTACTACAGAAAGTTCATCCCCAGTTATAGTACCATAGCTGCTCCCCTCACAGACCTGACAAGGAAGAATAGGCTAGATAAGGTAGTGTGGACCCTAGCATGTGAGCAGGCATTTCAGAAGCTTAAAGAAGCTTTGGGGAGGACCCCCTGTGTTAGCCAGTCCAGATTACAGCAAATAATTTGTTGTGCAAGTGGATGCTTCAAACCATGGGGTGGGGGCTGTACTTAGCCAGGTTTCTTCAGAGGAGGAAGACCACCCAGTGGTTTATCTCAGTCATGGGCTCCAACCTAGGGAGGAATGCTATGCAGCTGTAGAAAAGGAATGTCTAGCTATAATGTGGGCATTGCAGAAACTTCAGCCTTATCTGTATGGAAGAAAATTCACTGTAATGACAGATCACAGCCCTCTAATATGGTTAAACAGAAGCAGGTGGCAAAATGCAAATTGCTAAAATGGAGCCTGGGGTTGCAAGCATATGATATGTCAGTGCAGCACTGCAGGAGTAGCAATTCCAATGCAGATGGGCTCTCAAAACAGGGAATGGAGTGAGGTACACGTAGATAGACCTAACCATCTCAAGCGGTGTTTCTCAAGGGTCACTTGAAAAACTAGCTTGAGTTCTCCAGGGGGAAAGAGATGTGAAGATTGGGGAAAGATGGGCAAAGGCTGCCAACCTAGTCAAATAGAATTTGATACATAATTCTATCATTTGTATAAATAAATGTAAAATACAGGCTTGTGTTCTTAAATGAAAGAAAACACTGTAAAATGGTAACTTCAAGATTGTTGCAACATTGCCATCTGCTGTAAGGAAAACCAAGCCAAGCATTTCAAATGTTCTTTGAAATTACAATTTTCTAAAAAAGTGGTGCTGAAGCGGCTGGCTGAACACATTCTTTCTATTGTCTTAACTTAAGGAATAATTGTTAGAGTATACATGTGAAATGTCTTTTATTGTTGTAGTTTCCTGAGCAGGTGTTAGATTGCTAAATAATGCAGTTTGTGGCCTGGGGACTCCAGACTAAGTGTCAAAAGGATGTAATGTGAATACTGGGAAAACCTAAGTGTCAAAATGATGTAATTTGGGAGGGCCTTAGCGGAGCTGTTTGTTAGTGAGTTTTAAAAACTTTTGTTGAGAAAGAGAGAGACTAAAAGCATTTTGTCTTGGACCATCAACCCCAGCACTGCTTATGTTCTTTATATATGTAAGTAGGATTATAGCACTGTGTTTTCTCTTAAGAATAGCTAAATATTAGAAAGTTAGATTAAGTGTTTTTCTTTGACATCAGACCTGTCCTACTGTATTATTTTAAGTTTCTGTGTGATCTCTGAACTCTTAGATATGTCTGTGATGTAGTAGTATTGACTTGTGTTTTTAATTATTTAATATTAAATATTTTAAACCCTTTACCTGTGGCTGGTTTGTGTAGAGACAAAATAAGCTCTAGAGTACATTGCATATTTATAGAGTTCATTGTAATAAGCCACTCTAAAAAGCCTTAGACTGAATAGGCACATTACCAATTGGATAATAATATTGCACAGTAATAATTGGACACCCTTTTAAGGGCCTTTGGGTAGCTGATAATTTTTAGCTGGTGGTGGCAGAAATTACTACCGTATAGTCTGGGTAAAGGAGCACAGCTGGAGAATCTGTGTCAGCCTTTCCCAGGAGTGTCTGTGAAGTTGTATAAATACTTATCTCAAAGTGTGTGTGGTGTGTCAGCTACCTGGGCAGGGACACGAAGCACTGGTGGATCGAGAAGGTACTGGAGGTTAGCTTGTCAGCTAGGCTGAGATCTGGACCCTATAGCTGTGCCAGTGGAGAGCCATATTGGGGACCTGGAGAGCAAGGGAGCAACCAGCTACAGACTGACTGTGATCTCTGTGTGCACTTAAGGGAAATTTTACTTTACTGTATTTGTTATCCTTTCCTCTTCTATGAGACGACCTCCCTGGTGTTAGTGGTGAGGATTGAGGCTCCTTGATTCCTGGGCCAGGGCACGGTCGTCACATCGACTATGTGATATAGACCCTTTATATTCCTGTTAGCTAGTCCACGCTTTTGGGTTTAGCCGCCAAAGCCTGTCTTTACTTCAGTTTTTTGCTTTACACTAGTCAAATGGCACAAAACTCTTGCATTTTTCTACTTTTTGCATTTTAGTACTTACTAACTTATCTTTGCACTAAAAGTCTTCCCTTTAATTGTCTTTGTCTTTCTCTTTGCATCATTACTGTTTCTTTACTAAAACGTCTTGTATTTGTGCAGACTTCTGTCTTGTACTGATTATTTTAGAGTTTTCCATCAATTCATCTTTGCTTTCTATACTGATATACACTATTGGGTTTCTGTTGCGTCATTGGATGAGGTTTAGGGTGATATAAAAGATTGTTTTTACTGACTAACCAGAACCAGATTCTAGCCCATTTTTGTAACTTTTATTCCAATTCCTTTCTTCTGCTTTTAATCCTGGATCTCTGTATAAGTGCCATTGTCCTGCAGTTTCCCCTGCCCTTTTACTGAATGGGTACATCAAACTGTTGTTTACCTCTGTCTTATTAAGTACATCAGCCTGATACACTGATTATGTGGACTCTCCCTCCATCCACATCTTTTGTAATGCCTTAAAATGGAGAAAATCTTTTCTTAATATAACATCATGAGTTAAATCAGGGCTCACAACCACAGGATGATATTTTTTCCTAGAAATGAATTTTTATATGTGTAAGGGGCTATTCCTTTCTAGTGCAATAAATACATATTACGACTGCTTTTTGTTTGTTTGTAACTAAGCTTAAGCTTACACACCAATGGACTAGACAATAAATCATATTACCGGAGGCTGTTAGGGTGTGAACTTTTCTTATAGCTTCATAGGTAAGGGCTAAGCAATCAGTCTGCAGACCACGTCAAGCCTAGTCAAAATACCCTATTCAGAATTTCACATCTAACCTGAAGGAGGGCTAGACAAGATATACTGGGAGAGAATCTGAGGATGCTCATTGAGTTATCTAGGTTTCATAGGTTCATGTGTTCATAGGAGGTTACTAGCTCAGTGGCCCAAGAGCCTTTACAAGTCTAGCCATGTTAGTCCCAAGTATCCCCATTTGCTCTTTTTGGGTAGTTCTCAGAATGAATTTATGAACAGAGCAGTCTGTGGTCAACACCGGGTACCCCTGTCCATGAGGGACATGGGTGCCACCCCAGGGTAAATTTGCAGTCTCCATCCAGTTATCTAGGTTGCATTCCAATAGGGTCAGTGAGGAGCTCTGTTTTATGTGAATAGGAAGTCTATTCCAGAGAAGTGTCAGTCTCTGGGAGGCATAGCTGTATCTCCAGAATGTTCTCTTAATGCCACAAGCTAGGTTGAGATCCCTAGAGTGAGTGACTCTTGTGTCATTAGACTTGTGGATGTGCAGCATTTCCATTAGGACAGGGTCAGAGATTGCCCTAAAGACCAAGAACAAGTCATCTCTCAGCAGCCTATAAGATATAGAGAAAAGTGACAGGGCTTTCAGCCTGTTCATGTAGGTCATGGTTTGGAGTCCCTGTATTTTCTTATTGAGAAACCTCTGAGGTGTTATCAACTGCTGCAGGTATCGGGTGAGGTACATGCAAAAGGGTGCATTATAATCTATTAATGGTCTGATGAGGGTCGAGTACAGTGGAGTTATAACATCTCTTGACCTGGATACGATGCCCTGGTTTATGAAGTGTGCTACATAGAAGGCGTTCCTTACCACTGTGGAAACTTGGTGGTTGAAGTTCAGATTGCTATCAACCTTTGTTCCCAAGTCTCACACCACTAGGCTGGAACTCAGGGGGGGAGGGGGGGTACTGTCAATATTGTAATTTGTATGGAATTCCATTTTACCAAAGGGAATAATAATGCATTTTTTGAATTTAGTTTTAGACCATTGCTTTGACACCAGTCATTTGTTTGTGTTAGCCCTTCTTGTAATATGTTGGCATTATTGGGGGACTCAATGATTGCTCCCAGTTTGCAATCATCATTGAACTTGGTGAGCCAGAGGCGTGGACTTCTGAAAAATAGATGCCAAACAGTAAGGGACCTAGCACAGACCCCTGTTGTACTCCACTGGAGGCAGGTCTACTGGTAGAGGTGCAGTCACTAATTTTGACAGTGTGTTCTGTTGGTGAGCCAATTGGCTATGCATCTAGTAACATAAGGGTTAATCCCTACCTGGGAGAGTTTCTCAATGATGCCAGAGTGAGGACTTGTGTTGAAAGCCTTGGCAAGTTTGAGATAGGCTATGTGCATTGTCATACCTTCATCCATGGCTTTGATAACATTCTCAAAGAAGTCTACCAGGTTTAATAAGTAGGATCGACCCTTAATGGAGTCAAACTGGGTTGGATCCACCATTTGGAGGTCACCCATGTCTTTTTTGATAAGGTCCATGATAATTCTTTCCATGGCCTTGCAGATGAGGCTGGCTAGACTTATGGGTCTGTAGTTCCCAGGGTCAGTTGATGGCCCCCCTTTGTGTAGGGGGATTACTGTTGTTGTTCTCCATTCTGCAGGAACACAGATAGTTCTCAAGCTATAGTTAAAGAGAACTCCAGGTGGGTCTGCTAGGTCTTGTTTGATTTTATTTTAGTAAACAACCTGGGATATTATCCGGTCCCACTGATGTCATGTTTTTGGCCTTGGTGAGTGCAGAGATGACCATTTCTCTAGAGATACTAGACAGAGGGCTGGTGTCAGGTATGCTTTGGGATATGGTAAGTGGGGATAGGGGAGTGAAGTCTGCCCTGAATATCTCAGCTAGCAAGTTGGTAATATCTTCCAGTGTAGCATGAGTGATCCCATCCACAACCAGTGTGGCACATAGCTGGGCATTCTCTTTTAGACTTCAGACATAGTTAAAGAATGCCTTACAATTATCCTTGGCTAGAGATGTGATTTTAGTTTCGTAATTTGCTTTAGAAGACTTTACAAGATTTCTGATTTTCTTGTATAGGCTTAGAAACGAACTCTTCCTCTGCAGAGTGATATCCCTCTTACTTTTGGACGATAGTTTCTTCTTGTTGTTGTATAATCTTTTTATACTTGAAATCCACCATGGTAGTTTTTTTTTACAGGAAGAACTGTTTTTGATCCAGTCAGGTACTGCAGAATTTATGCAGTTACTTAAGTGTTTGTACAGGGCATTTGCATACACGTCTGCATAGTGATCATTGATGTCTGCTATTTTGGGTGGTATGAAGCTTTTTATACCATTGCTTAGGAGGTTGTAGTTAGCTTTGGGGAAGTTTTTCATAATTTTTGTTCCTGTGAGGGTGTCAGTTCCAGTAATTAACTTCAACAAGACTGATTTGTCGTTGGACCTAACCATGGAGGTCATCATGCATGGGGAAGTACAATGACCCCCCCGTGTTGGTGAGTACTATGTCCAGAACATTAGAGCCCCTAGTGTGGGTGCAGACTATCTGTTCCAGAACATTTGTGTTAACAAAGTACAGGAATCTCTGGGTGAGTGTGTTTTTGCTCATGTATGTCCCCCAGTCTATGGAAGGATAGTTGACATCTCCCATAACTAAGGTGATGGGTTGTATGGTGAGTGATTCCAGTAAATCAAGGTAGGTGGTGTGTTTATCCTGGTTCATGGTGGGAGATGTGTAGCTAGCAATGATGTGGTATGGTACTTTCCCAATAATTAATTGGACATAGAGTAGTTCAAGAGAGTCATGCTGTTTGACCAGTCTCAAAGTGTATTTGCTTTTAATGAAGTTGGATACACCTCCACTTTTGGTTCCTTCATGCTCATTTTGAGGTCTAAACATGTGTAAGGGATTATAGCCTTGCTCTCAGTGGCCTTAAACCACATCTCAGTAACTGCACAGATGTCAGTATCCTCCAAGTAGAGGAGTATTCCCAGGGAGTACAGTTTTGTGTCATTACAGCCGAGTGCTCCTCCAGGCATTTCTGCAGTTACCTCCTACTGCACCTCTAGGCATCAAATATTATTTTTTCATATTTGCATTAATAATACCAAAACCGTGCTACATACAATGTATCATAATATTTTATCTTGAAGCATACATGATGATAAACACAATTGTATTGATATTTGACCCCTATCAATGACTATTTGTTAGAACTGTAAGGTAATCATTTCATTTTTTAAAGGCTCAAGCCACACCCACATGGAGTTAAAGGTAGACACTCAAAAGAGCTGTACTGGAGGGAATGAGTTAAACTCCTAGCATTAAGCAGCAGCAGCATGACCCTGAGTTTGTCTCAATTAGATTTTGTCACATTGTAAAATTTGCTGTTTTGACATTGCCTAAAAAAGGCACTATGGAGAGGCAAGGGCCTTTGCCAATATCTGAAAGCCTATGGGGGACAGGTGCAGATCATCGCTAGCAAAACAGCGAGGTCTGTCTACCATATCCTCCCAGGCTGACAGATACTGGATCCCCCTGGACTGACACCAGAAGCTGAGACAATTGTTGAAGTCAATCATTTTTTGTTTTATTGTGGCATCATCCTGGGTGAGGGTAGGATACTGCTTAGGGCTAGGGGCATACCAGTCTGGGATACATAATCAGAAAGTTCCATCATGTATCTGTTCATATAGTCCAGAGAGGTATGTCTCAGGTCATTCACACCAACATGGACTATGACAGAATCATAATGGTACTTTTTGTTGAGTGACTTGAGTGCATGTGTGATTTGTCAGATCCTGGCACCTGATAGTCAGCTGACCATGACCTTCTTCTTGTCCAGTCTGGTGAGGGAAACATCTGTGTGTTTCACTATGGAGTCACCTATGACTAAGACAATTGATGTGTTTTGCCTTAGAGGCTTATTTGTTGAGACAAGTGTGTGTGAGGATATGTGTTTCTTTTTGCTTAGTGGTGGGTGTGGATGGTGTGCATTTGGGAGGTCTCTGTTCTTTTGGTAGACTTTTAGTGATTACCTCCACATATGTGGGTTTGTGTGTCATGTTGTTATTTTGTGTGAGAGGTGACGTTTGCATGAATGGTGAAGCATGTGTGCTGACAACCTGTTTAATGTCCAGTATTTTACGTGACAGAATTGACTCCAATTCCACAGTGTATTTGCATCTCTTACATAGGGTGTTAGATTGCTTTAGCAGTAAATAGTTATCAGTATACATGAAGCAATTGTTACATTGCCTCAAGATGCCTATATCAATTAAGCTGGCAGGAGAAATGATGGGAAACTCCCTGTCCATTATGGCAGGATTATTCTGAATGTGGTATTTGGGAAGGAAGTGGATTTTTCTAAATGTGGTATTTGGGAAGGCAGTGGGCTAGCTGGACTTAAGATTTTGGCTTAACTAGTGGGCTAGTTTGACTTGCAGTAGCAATGGCAGTAGGTGTATAGTAAGTTATGGATAAGTATGAGAATGCTGCTTAGAGCACAACTGAGTTGGCTTTGCATACTGGAAGGTCTGTAGGGGAAAAATAATGTCCCCAGGTGTTTGCTTCTATACATTGCAATGCTAAACCCTGTTGCATGGTGAGCAGCAACAGGCAAATGCGAGGCTTATATACAGGTGAATTTAAGCAGTTTTTAACACAACTACCAATGGAAACCCCCCAAACTGTGCCTTTCTTCAGCAATCCCCAACTCAGATGAGTCCTGAGCTATACACTTCTGCCACAAGGGTGCAGGTAGACCCTCTTAATATAAGATAGATGGTTTAAGAGCACAATGATACCAAGCAGTCTAGATTCATCAGGTCTGAATCTAGCCTATGCTATATAAGGCAATGAAACACAATTTCAAAGTGCAGAGTAAAAAGGGTCTATATTAGAACACCGAAGTTTCAAAACTTCGAGTGTTCTAATATTGATCTGTTTTCAGCGAACGCTGAAAATATCGAAGAAACAGAAAACCAATTTTTCCTAGGGAAAGAATTTGGTTGTCAGTTTCTGTTGCTTCGGTATTTTCAGCGCTGTGGTGGAAAGTTACGGGTCAGGTTCAGGTAAGTGTGCGATTGTGTGGACATGAGGGTTAGGGCAGGTTAGGTGAGTCAGGGTTAGGGCGCGGGTCAGGTAAGTGTGCGATTGTGTGGATGTGAGGGTTAGGGCGGGGTAGGTGAGTTAGGGTTAGGGTGCGGGTGAGGTGACTCTGTGATAGTGACGGACCTTAGGGTTAGGGTTAAGGTAAGTAGATAGTGGTGTATGTATAGTTTAGTGTAGGGTTAGGTGTAAGAATTTAGTTGCATGCGTGTGGATTGCTGTTTGTTTGGTGTACTTGTGTTGTGTGTATGTGTTTTGGAACAGCAAATTTTTTCCCTAGGAAAAAATTTGCTGTTCCGTATGTTCGATTTTTTCAACTTTCGTTGAACAGGGTTCAATATTAGAACACTCGAAGTTTTGAAACTTCGGTGTTCTAATATAGATCCAAGTAAAAAGTAGTCACAAACAGCAAAAATGAAGCAGTACTTCAATTAAATTCAGTTAACAAAATGCAATGCTGGTTTAAAATATACTTATTTTTCAGTGAGTGCCTTGGATTTCAGTGCAATGCACTCTAGACCTCTTGCTAAAGTTGTCAAACATTGAGCAGCTCAAATAAACTGAGCACAAACCCGAGCAAACACAAGACTTATATACAGATGGGTGCCAGGATCCGCCACATAACACAAGCACTCAGGTCACTTCAGAACAAGTACAAATATGACTGTCATTTTCCATGTTGGTGTGAATGACCTGAGCCATACCTCCCTGGACTACATGAAAAGAGACATGGAGGAGCTCTCTGATCACGTAGCCCAGGCCAGTATGACCCTGACCCTGAGTAGCATTCTGCCCTCACCAAGAATGATAACACGGTATAAAGAAAAAATTATCAATTTCAACAATTGGCTTAGCTTCTGGTGTCATTCAAAGGGGATCCAGTTTTTGTCAGCCTGAGATGACATGCTTGATAAGCCACGCTGCTTTGCTAGAGATGGCTTGTACCTGTCACCCCCATGGTTTTGAATACTGGCCAAGGCTCTTGCCACCCCCATAATGCCTTTTTTAGGCAAGGCTCAAAAGACAAACCCATCACCATAAATAGCACAAGTAACAAAAAACTGAGGGTAATGCTACTCAATGCCAGAAGTCTAAACCTCAAAATGCACGCACTTGAGGCACTCCTCAGTATGGAGAAAATTGATATATGTGCAGTAACAGAAACCTGGTTTAAGGCTCCAGAGAGCACCCCAGCACTACCAGGCTACAACTCATACCATACATTTCATCCACAAAACCCAGACAGAAATACAAAAGGCAGGGGCGTATCCATATTCATCAAGGATACCCACACCTCCAGGTTAGTGGCACAGCATGATGCTTCAGAGATCATCCACGTGCAACTAACAACGGGCAAAACTACAATTCAAATTGTAGCTTGCTACGGATCACCCACCATGTCCCAGGACCCCCATTCCACATTTCTGGAAACACTGGAAAGCATAAAAGTCCTACCAAACACCCTGATATTGGGTGATTTCAATTACCCAAACGTTAACTGGGAGAACTACTCAAGTACAAACTCCCTTGCCCAACATTTCCTAGAATGTATAAACTCAAATGCCCTGGATGAACTGGTAAACACCCCCACCAGTGGTGACAACATATTGGACCTGGTCATCACCAACATGGGCGTCCGGTGTTCCATACTGGAGGTCAACCCCTCGCTGGTTAGATCTGACCATAAACTAATCACTCTGGATATCCACATTCCACCCCCACCCCTGGTCAAAGAAACCACCTTGAAAAACTTTTCGAAAGCAAACTTTACGTTACTTAAGACCAAGGTGGAAAGTTTCTAAGCCCCTATGCTAAAGGGTAATGCTGTCCAAGCAGCAAAATCCTTTACTAACGCACTCTACGGGCACCTACAAGAATGCATGGATCATGCTATCCCAAGCAAAACCAAGACTCACTCCTCCAATAAAAGGAAACCAGTCTGGTAGACCCCTGCCATAAACAAGCTATACAATAGAAGGAGGAAACTAGTACAGAAAAGAGTAAAATCCCAAGAAGGGAAGACATCCCTAATCAGTATCAGTAAGAAACTACAATCCCTCATAAAATCATCCAAGGCTAGCTTCGAAAGAAAAATTGCCAAGGACTCCAGAGATAAGAACAAGGCATTCTTTACCTATGTTAAGAATCTAAGTGGCAATTCTCAGATCTACTCGGAGTTAGTGCAGAATGGCACGAAATACACTGAACCTACCGACTTCGCCAACATCCTGGCAGACAGGTTCAGTGCAAACTTCACCCCCCACCCCCGAAAGGGCCCATAACCATACCATAAGAATGTAATGCCCCTGAAATCACAGACACTCAGGTTAAAACAGCATTCTCCAAAGCCAAAAACACAGCATCAATGGGACCAGACGGTGTCCCAGGCTGTGTCCTACACAAGCTACAAGATAAACTAATCCCTCATCTAAACACACTGTTCAAACTCAGCCTCTCCACAGGCTACATGCCCATAGAGTGGCGCACAGCAACGGTTATTCCACTCCTCAAAGGTGGAGCCACAACAGACCCTGGGAACTATCGCCCTATATGCCTGACTAGCTCGGTCTGCAAGGCTATGTAGCACATCATCATGGATCTCATTAACAGAGACATTGGGAATCTCCATACACTGGACCCTACCCAGTTCAGCTTTGTTAAGGCCAGATCATGCCTCCTAAACCTGGTGGACTTCTTTGAGACAGTTACCAAGGCTATAGATGAGGGAATGGTAGTCCACACAGCCTATCTAGATCTTGCAAAAGCCTTCGACACCATTCCCCAAGCAGGTATTATAAACAAGCTTACTAGCCTGAACATAAACTCCTATGTCACGAGATGGGTTGCCAACTGGCTCACGGACAGAACCCACATGGTAAGAGTAGCAGGAGCTAGGTCTGGCTCTAAACTGGTTAACTCTAAACCAGTTACAAGTGGCGTTCCCCAGGGCTAAGTCCTAGGACCCCTCCTGTTCAGAATATACTTCTCAGAGGTACAGGCAAGCACAGGAGGAATATGGCTGCCCAAGTTCGCTGACGACTGCAAACTAGGGGCTATAACTGACTCTCCGGCTGACACAGACATCCTCCAAAAGGGTCTCACTGAGACAGATACCTGGTGTCAAAACCATGGCTTCAGGTTAAATGCCAAAAAGTGCATAGTCACCCCCTTTGGAAAAAACAAAATACCCACAAACTACCACATAGGTGGTAGCCCCCTAAATACGGAAGACGTAATAAAGGATCTGGGTACCCAAGTAGATAGTAACCTCGCCTTTGATAATTACATTGCCAAAGTGGTTAGAAAATCCTTCTATGTGGCCCACCTAATCACAAAAGGGTTTGCATCCAGATCAAAAGAGGTTGTCAAAGGAAAAATATACTTTAAAAATTATCAAAACACGGTAGGTTCAGGTTAAGGCACTTTAATCTTGCAGCAAGGAGACAAAAACATGCTAATACAGAGTTTGTCTAACCAGAAACAGGAAATACATTCATTTTTATAGGTTATCAAATTAATCCTGTCCTATCATACTGACATAACAGATTACCACCTTTTCATCATCATCTGCTGACCATCTTTCCCATGATTTTCTGCTGATTTAAACAATTTTTATGTGAAACTTCATGAGGAAAACAACATGGCCTTGGTTACTTTCAGTTAGATACTTGTTATGTTACATTCAAGATACTATAGCTAAATCAAGCACAATGCTAGCAGTTCATTTCTCTAATAATCCTTTGTCTACCTTATCTCTAAATTACTGCAGCTGCAGAGGTTCCCATCCTCTGAACAAGGCCGCTTGTCTAAAATCATTACATTTACATTGTTCATTCATATGCTTCTGACCTAGCAGATAAACACCTGCTTCTCAAGTACATTTCCACAAGGCATAAACAAGAATATTGCTGTGCTAGCAGTTACTAGGTCAGAGGGCAACTTGCAAGTTTCAGTAAGCATGCTGCAGTTTTAGAAAAGCATATTTTCAGTCTCATATGAAACTCCATTTATATAAACCATGGTACATGAAAAATAGAATGAAAAGCATATTAAAAACACTTGATTATTAATTTGGCATTAAGCATACACATATTAATACATATTTTTCTAACAGAGGTCATTGTGCCCCTCTGCTCATCACTTATCAGACCCATCATAGAATACAATGCCCCATTTGGGATGTACCTTACAAGACACCTGCAACAGCTGGAGAGACCACAGAAGTACCTCACTAAGAGGATCACTGGCCTCAAACAGATGCGCTATGCAGCTTGACTGAAGAAACTCCAGCTGTACTCGGTTGCATACCGCCTACTCAGAGGAGATCTCTGCCTGACATACAAGGCCATGTCCAACCCAGAATTGATGGACATGCTCCAACTAAATAAAACCATATCCCCTCGAGTCACACGCTCTAGGGATCTAAACTTCACCACAACAATAAATAGGATGTGCTGGAGGGATAGATTCCTGTCCCAGAGACTTACCATCCCCTGGAACAAGATTCCAATCTACATTAGGCAGAGCTCCTCGCTAACCCTCTTCAATAGAAACCTTGACGAGTGGATGGGAAACAGAAAGTTTACCCCAGGGATCACTTCAATGGCTCTGCTGGATAGAGGCACAGGGTACTAATCTAAGGGGGCAGCGAAAGCCAACACATTCTGGCTAGGCTTACAAATGCCTTCGGGCAGATAGCCTAGTACCTACCTATGAACCTATGAACACAACTACCAATGGGAAAGCTCCAAACTGAGCCTTTCTCTAGCAATTCCCAACTCAGACTGGTCCTGAGCTACACATTTCTGCCACAAGGGTGCAGGGATGCCCTCTTAACGCAGGATGGCTGGTTTAAGAGCACAGTGATTCCAAACAGTTTAGATTCAGCAGGTCTGAATCTAGCCTATGATATGTAAGGCAAGGAAACACAGTTTCTAGATGAGGAGTAGGCGAGAGTCACTTAAAGGTCAAAGTGAGAGTGTTTAGTAGTATACAATTAGATGCCCTGCAGTGGTACCACCCTCTATACAAACTGGCAGCTCTTTGAGCAGCTGTGAACAGTGAGAGACTATGGAGAGCACTTCTTATAGAGGATTTTAAACTGGAGAGGTTTGTTTATATGCAAGGACGGGGAACTGCATTTGCACAATGCATGAATGGATGAAAGACTTTTATAAAATTAAACCCTCAGGCCAATTAGATAAAAACACAATAAGTCAAATTTAGCTCTCTGCTCTCACCAGAGTGCAAAAGACCTCTTTTAATGTAAAACAAACTGGTTTTGAGCTCAAGTGCAGCAACAAATGCTTTACAACAGAAGTCAAAATGCCTGCAATATCAGGAATCCTTGGAAATAAGTTCACTAACCCTGAGAAATGTTCATAACACACAAAAGCTCTGCAAAACGTAAAAATATTTTAGCAGACTCAGGAGAACTTTGTCAAACTCAGCATAACTTTTGCATTATCAGAGGAGGTTAGGAAATATAAGAATACTGTTGAAACAACCTAAGAGAAGGACAGTAACAAACAGATGCTTATCACTGAAACAGTTAGAGCAATTGTGAGGCAGTTAAAGATCGAGTAATACCCAATTTACAGTCATCTGCCTACTTAGATAACCTTAGTCCAGAAGTACAGACCTGAAGGTCTGTGAAATATATGCAAAATAGGAAAGGGCTCAGAACTGAGCCCTGTGGTACATAGCTGGTAAAATGTTTCATTTCAGAAGTGGTACCTGCTACTATAACCACATGGGTTCTGTTAGATAACCAGTTGGCAATCATAGGATTTATATTCAGATTTACAAGTCTACCAATAATTCCTGCATGAGGAATAGTGTCAAACACCTTGACCAGGTCTATATATACTGTATGCACTGTATAACCACTATCCACTGCTTCAGTTAGTTTTTTAAAGGAATTAATAAGGTTAAAGAGGCAGGACCTTCCTTTGATAAAGCCAAATTGTTGAGAGTCCAGGGTGAGATATTTTCAATGTCCAGATGAATGAAATCTGACACAATGTGCTCCACAGCTTCACACATGAGGCTAGTGAGACTAATGAATTTATAGTTATTAGGGTCCATGTTTGAGCCACCTTTGTGAAATGGCATTACAATGTCCACTTTCCAGGCATAAGGAATGAAACCAGTGGAAAAGCTTAGATTAAAGAGGTTAAGTAGGGTTTAGAAAGGTCATATTTGGCACTGATAATCAGTCAAACTGGTATGTTGTCAGCGGCTATGGATGAAGCACATGTATTCTTAGTTTTCAAAAGGACTGAGAGAATGTGTTGCATAGTAACTAAGTTGGGGGGCTGGAATTGTGGAACCTGTGGGATAGCTATAACTGTGGGTGGATTAAAATTTGCACTAAATTTGTTTAGCTAGGATATTAGCTATTTCCCTGGGGCAGAGAGTGTAATACTGTGAACTGGTTATTAACTTGATATAGTTAAAGAAGGATTTGCAGTAATTTTATTAGTGGCTATTTTAAGTTCATACTCAGCTTTGGGCTTCCTAATGGCCCACTTAAGCTCTTTGTTAGTTTGCTTAAGTGTGCTCTTAAGGTAGGATGAATGAAACCTGTTATAAGCATTAAGCAGTTTCTTTTTCTTGTTATATAATTTATTTATATGGATATTTCACCACAGGGGTTTGTTTTCAATCTTCTCATTATAGTTGCTGTGGATTTGGACTGGCTTATCAATAGAACTATTTAAGTGGGAGTAGAAGTCAAAGGCATAGGTAACAACTTTAGCAATAGGATCCTTCAGAGGAGGATTACAGCAGAATTTAAGTCATAAGGTAAAAGAAGGTTTGCTTTTGAGAAGATCCAAAACACAAAGCTATTTACAGAGGAAGAGCCACCAGTTGTAAAGTAAAAGGGCACTAAATTATAGTGTGACAAGACATGATGATACATATGGAGATCTGCAAGAAATGGCCATATTTGTGAGGAGTAGATACAGGATATTGGAAATCCTAGTAGGAACTATTTGCAAAAGTAAGTTAGCATTTACAATATCAAGAATATGTTGGTCATGCTGACCACTGGTAGGTCAGCCAGTTTATTAATGAACAGTTGAAGTCTATGGGTTTAATGGGAATTTCAGCTAATCCATTAAGATAGCCATCAAGCTCAGAAGGGAACATAGAGGGTGCTGTGTAACTAGCTATGAAGTGCTAATTAGTCTTATTTAGGGTGAGCTGGACTTCTTGGAGTTCATATGTGGTATTCCAAGGAATCTTTTGTGAGGTGATCATATCTTTCAGAAATACAGATACTCCCCCACAATTGCCAGTGGGACTGAAGATGAGATTATTATACCAAGGAATACCACTGCTAGAATTTAGAGCATGTTCATTTTACTGTTTATATCAAATCCTTGCCACAGCTTTAAAATATGTCTTGCAAATAAGTCATGCATTTGAACCCTTACTAGATTACAGGTCCACTTGTAGAATTTTATGGTTTGTTCGGCAGAAGTTGCACACATCCCCTAGTGAAGAGGTACTTTTTAAGTTTATCATAGTCCTTGTAATCAGTCCTCTCCATGTCCATATATGTTTCAATGCCTCTTCTGTCAGCTGAGATGACAGGAATTTTGCCCATCACAATCTGTCCCAGATTTCTTTCATATTGTAAGGTTTAAATGCTGCCTAATAGGATTCCAGATCACCTATTTCTGGGGGCAGTTAGTACATTAGTCAGTGTAATCAACTGCTGCTGCAATTGTACCAGCTTTACATCATTCTCCTCTTTTCATTTCACATCTCTTTTTAACAGTTTTTCCATGGTTGTGTATATAAGGAAGTACACCAGGAACAATAGCAAAAATGCCTCAGGGAAACATTAGCAACTTCACAGGGAGATATTAGCTCTAACAGATGTTGTTCTTGATAGAAAAGGCATTATATTGAAAAGTAAATTGGCAACTCCTTGGCCAAACTACCTGTTCATGCTACCAGTCTAAGCAAGAAAAGATACTGGAGCCAGGACTTAAGCACAAGTTAATTGTATAGCTCCACATCTAATATAACAACAACAATAACAACTCACTTGGCTTTCAGCAAACAGATCAAACAGTACAGCAAGGTTATCTCTACTGTAAAGTTAGCTCACCTAGTATCCGAACTCAGGAGGGCTGAATACTGGAACCAAAAACACAAAAGTATTGTGTATAATAACACAAGAAGGAGTTTAATACACAATCAAGACTGAAACACTCCTTTGTGTATTATTATACATGATAGTTTTGTGTTTTTGGTTCCAATATTCAGCCTTCCTGAGTTTGAACATTACATGAGCTTACTTGTATATTTTTTGAGTTGGCTTCACTTTGAGCTGCATGGCCACATGCCCCTTTTTTTTTATTCTCAGTTCATCATAAAGTCCTATACAGCCCCTCAAGCGAGCAGGCTGCACTTATAAAAGTCGATACTACAAGCCTTTCCAGGTCCAGGTCTTCTCAACTTTAACAGCAAGAAACAAAATCTTCACCTGAGTTGTGTCCGAGGCCACAATACTTAAGCTCCAACTAAGGAACTCACATTGTGGAGTCACCGCCTTTTATACAGTCAATGACATGTGATTACTCCAGTACATTAAATTACTTCTGTACTATTCATGAAAATAAGTTGCTTTTACCAATATTTAAAGGCATACTCCACATTACTCTGCATTTTATCTACACTTAAATACAACATTTCCATAGTCAATATGTATGTGTGTGTGTGTGTGTGTGTGTGTGTGTGTGTGTGTGTGTGTGTGTATGTATGTATGTATGTATATCCATCTATCTATCTATTTATATATATATATATATATATATATATATATATATATATATATATGCGTGTGTGTGCGCGCGCATGCACGTGTGTGTGTGCGTGTGTGTATATGTATGTATCTCTATATATCTATATCTATGTATGTTTTTGTGTGTGTGTGTGTGTGTATATATATATATATATATATATATATATATATATATATATTTTTTTTTATATTTATTACTAGGCAAATGATCACTAGGGCCTTTACAAGCCTTGCTGTACACCCCAAACCATTTGGATCCCAAGTTTCATGGGTATCTCTATGGGGGGTGTTAGTAGGGAAGTAACTATGGATTTGTCAGGCATTGTTGACAAACTTAAGAGGTTAGGTACAAACCCGTATGTCACCCGGTGGACCGCCAACTGGCTCACAGGCAGGACCCAGGAAGTTAGAATTGGGGAGTCCACCTCTACAAAGTGGTCAGCGACAACCGGAGTCCCTCAGGGATCAGTCCTTGGAACACTCCTTTTGGCATTTACTTTTCTGAAGTCAAGGCCAATGTCAGTGGTCTCTGGCTGACTAAATTTGCAGATGATTGCAAATTAGGAGCTATTATTGAATCCTACACTGACAGAAATGTTCTCCAGGAAGAGCTGATAGAGACAAACAACTAGTGTCAGAACCATGGACTAAACCTAAATGCCAAGAAATGCATAACAATATCCTTCAGGAAGTCATCCACCCTTGCTAACTATCATATTGAGAACACATCCCTTAGAGTTGACCCAGTAGTCAGGGACATAGGGACTCACATAGTAATCTAGCCTTTGACCATCATATGTCTACAGTAGTGAGGAAATCATTCTATATTGCACAACTTATAAACAAAGGCATAACATCTATGTTGAAGGAAGTCATTGTCCTACTGTATTTGGCATTCATCAGACCTATCATTGAATACAATGCCCCCTTTGGTATGTACCTAACGAGGCATATCCAACAATTGGAATGTCCCCAGAGGTTCCTCACTAAAAGAATACAGTACCTAAGTAAAATGTGCTATGCAGACTGCCTCAAGGCCCTATCCTTTTATTCTTTCTCCTACAGGCTTTTGAGGGGAGATCTATGCCTGGCATACATGGCATTCTCAGACACAGCTCTGATGGACCTCCTGCATATCCACAAAACAAACATCACCAGAATTACCTGTTCTAAAGACTTGGTAACCAAGCAAAATTCAAAAAAAAACTAATAGAAATAAAAAACTGCTTAAAAGCTGAAAACTCAAATGACAAACCAGCACTTTAGTGTAAAAACTGTTTAATCACCACGTTTGGCCAACCAGACTTCATTAGAAATACAAAACTTTGTAAAATTCAAGCCATATAAATACCGAATGCATCAATTATTTAATTACATCTTGTTAAAACAACAATCATTACATCAATTTGTTTAAAAATACAGAAAAATAAAACAGGAGCAGGAATACTCCTGCTTATTTAACAGTCTTGGCATAAAATATCCTGCCATTATTAGGAAGAAGCTTGTTCTTACTAACAATACAGTTTTTAGTAACGAGAGACATTTGAGTTTTGGTATGCTTATGACAGTTGATGGGCCTATCATCAAAAATGTGATTTCTAAAACATTGGAAGATTGTGGAAGGCAACCATGATTTGGTAAAAAGCGTGGGCATAAAACCAAGGTTTGTGTACAGGAAGGAGTTAAATTTGAAAAGTTTATTAGAAAAAGGTAGGGATTCTTTTGTAGTTGAAACCCAAAGTATTAGTGAAGATCATAGCATGCACAAATGTTATGCATGCAGCATGTGTAGATACATCTTGGAAGGACCCTTTATTGATCTACCACTTCTTTCTTATACTATACCAGTTACTGGTTATTTTTCTTGTAAAAGTTTAGGAGTAGTTTATATTGCTGTTTGTAGTACATATTCAAAATTTTATGCAGGGATGACCACCAGGCTCCTATATATTAGAATTAGGGAACATGTAAATAGCAACAAAAACAAAGACAGTAGAAATACCTTGTATAGCTGAAAGAAGAAGACATAGGGCCAGATTCAGGAAGGCTTACACGGAGTTCAAGAGTAGTGTAAGCCTCCGTGTAAGCCTCCCGATTCAGGAACAGCCCAAACCTCCGTGTAAGAGACAGCTAACACGTCTCTTACATCTGGACTGGAAATGCTCAATACCTCATTTGCAGCACCTATATATGCAACTGAGGTATTAGAGCGATCCCCGAAGCAGAAACCAGTCCGTAACGGACGTGTTGCAGAAATGTACTCAGCTGACAACTGAGTACATTTCTGCAAAATCAAAAACGGAGCTATGTCAGCTCCAAATAAAGGGTGCATATGTGTCATTAAGCATGCCAATGGCCAAATATGTGGCCATTGGCATGAAAAAGTGTTGCAAAAATAAGTTATTTAACTTTTTTTTCACGGGATTATTGTGTTTAACTGCAGCACACCCGCGCAAACGGGTGCGCTACCTAAAACTGAAAACCGAAGCTTATAAGCCCACAATTGTGGGATTTATGTATTACATGGAATGTCAATGGAGGGACTTGCAGACTAAAAACAATATGGCCTCCGTTTAGTGGTTGTCAAGGGGAAGCTCCGTGTAAGATATGTAACTAAGCATTACTAGGCAATCCTATGTAAATGAGGGTTACAATACTGAATCACACTGCCACATAGGTAATGAGCACTTTCTGAGTAGTGTAAGAGTTAGAGAAGGGGAGGAACAGAGTAAGAGGTAGGTGACATCACGAGGGGAAGGATAGAAAGAAATGTCCCAGATTGGAGGGCAATGTAAGGTAACAGATGACAGACAGACATCGGAGGGGAGGTGTGTCCAAACAGAACACTAGGAAAGTCAAGAAATTGAGGGTATACGCTATCCCTACACTCCAAGTTTCTTGATATATGTGTATGCGGGCAAGTGCGGGCGTGTAAGGGAGGTTCAACATGTGGGAGCGTGTTGCAAACTGTTTACAACGGTTTGCGCTGGTGTGCACGTGTGTGTAAAGGCAGTGTGCGCGTTTTAGCATGAATCAGCCTAGCTAACACCGTGTAAGGATGTGTGCGCGTGTAACACTGTGTAGGGATGTGCGCGTTTAAGTGACTGTGAGCGTGTTTAAGCTGGTGTGCACATTGCTCCCCTCAGGAAACAGAGAGGAAACAGGAAACAACCAAAATACAGGGAAACTGCCAGGGAATACTGCTGGAGTTAATTGGTGGAAACAATTACAAGCAGGCAATTACACAGGCAGACTAGAAGCCCAGCCCAGCACTTAAAACACAACAAAGAGCAGTGAAGGCTGTTTCTCACAAGAGATACTGCCAGAAGCTAAGCTATCAGAATTGAAAACTGAAATAAAGCTGAACTCAGAGCAGAAATGCTAGGGGCTGCCATGGCTATTATAATCAGGCATAGGCGAATTGCTGAGGGTGGTGACAATGCAGATGCTGACAGACAACCCAGAGTGAGGAGAAGGAGAAGAGTATACAGGCCCAGGGTCACCTACCATGGGTTACATGAGCTGGAGATAGTAGAGCGCTATAGAGTGGACAGAGAGCTCCTGCAGCAGATTGTTGAGCTGTGCAGGCCACACCTCACACACAGAACCAACAGAGGGGAACCCATCCCAGTGGAAACCAAGGTATGTGTTGGCCTAAGAATACTAGCAACAGGTACCTTCCAGAGACCAACTGGTGATATGATGGGGATATCACAGGCATCAGCCTCCAGGGTACTGCACCAGTTCCTGGATGCCATGTCACCACATGTCAGTGATCATATATATGTCCCTAATGACCGTGAAGTTGTGGCCAGCAATATGCGTCTCTTCCAACAAATAGCGGGATACCCTGAGGTGCTGGGTGCAATAGACTGCACGCACATACGCATCAAAGCACTAGCCGGTGAGCGGGGTAGAGTCTACATTAACCGCAAGGGATACCCCTCCATCAACTGCCAGGTCGTGTGTGATGCCCAGGGCATAATAATGAATGTGTGTGCTGGCTGCCCTGGGAGCTACCACGATTCCCACATCTGGTATCTGACGCAGCTGTACCAATCATTTGCCAATGGGGACTTCCCACACGGACACCTAGTGGGGGATGCAGGTTATGCACTTGAGCCGTGGCTGATGACACCCATCAGAAATGCACACACACCTGAACAGGAACGCCATAATGAGGCACACGCACAAACACATAATATCATAGAGCGTGTGTTTGGGCTGCTCAAGTCACAGTTCCGGTGTCTGGACATATCTGGTGGAGCTTTGCAGTACACACCAACTACATGTACCCAAATGATCATGATATGTGCTATGCTACATAATATGATCCTGCAGAAACAGCTGCAGCAGGACCAGCACAGGGCTGGGCCAAACATCCCCCCACCATTGCCAAGGCCACCACAGGCAGGGGGTGACTCGGAGGAGGAACAACCTGACCTTGTCCCAGTAGGCAGAAGGAGGCGTGCCCAGTATGCCCTGGCCTTGGCAAAGAGGCAACGCATAGCACATACGCTTGGTCAGTAGGAACACTGGGACTGATACCGCTGACTCACTCATACAGTAACAGGGATGCCTAACATGACACAACCTGCTTCCAAATGTACAGGGAGTGTAGTATGTGTATCCGACAGAGGTGGCCCTGCAGCACCACCTGAGGCATGAATGCCATGTGTTAAGTAATGTAATATCATGTACAATATGCACACCTGAGGACCCCAACTAACATCCATATCCACGCATATGACCCTGTGGAAACAGCTGCACGTCATACAGTGATGTACATGTGCAAAAACATGGAACAAGATACAAAATGAGGGTGTCTAGCAATAAATAGCATGGATAACCACACACCCATGTTTGTACCACAACAAGAAGCAACATGGAATAGCCATGGTCAAAAACAATGGCTAAAACCGACTACTACTATATAGCCTGCTGCAGACCACTGTCCTAATAGCAGGAACTGCCCCAGGCCTATGTCCATAGGTTCATACTAGGCTATCTGCCCTAGGGCATTAATAAGCCTAGGTCAGAGTTTTGTGGCGTCTGCCACCCCTGCAAGTTGATGGATATGCCCATTATTTTGCTGTGCCTCTGTCAAGCAGTGATACTGAGGTTATCCCTGGGGTATACCTGCAATCTCCCATCCATTGGTCAAGATCTCACTTGAACAAAGCCAGTGAGGTGCTCAGCCCCACATGTACCAGGATGTTGTTCCACAGCATATGGACTCTCTGGGTGATGAATCTGTCCCTCCAGCACATCCTATTAATATCTGTGTTGAGGTTTAGGTCTCCTGCCCTTGTAGTTCTGATGGATGTAGAGGTCTTGAGGTGAAGCATATTCATAAAGTCTGGGTTGGACATAGCCTTGTATGTCAGGCACAGATCACCTCTGAGCAGTCAGTAAGTGACTGAATACAGCTGGAATTCCTTCAGTCGGGCAGCATAAGAAATATGTTTGAGACCCTTTCACCTCCTGTCGAGGAATTTGTGGGCCCATCCAATCTGAATGGGGCAGTGTATGCAATCATTGGTGTGATGAGTACAGGGAACGATGACCTCCCTTGATCTAGATGTGAATCACTGCATGATGAGGTGGCCAATGTAGAAGGCCTTCCAAACTACCCTGGCAATGTGAGTGTCAAGCAAAAGGTCACTGTCAACCTGGGTGCCCAGGTCCCTGATAACCTACGTTGTGCTTAGAGGATTGCCACCTAGATGGGAAGTAGTGGTAACCTTGTTCTTCCTGAAGGGTATGGCTATGCATTGTTTAGTGTTTAATGTAAGGCCATGGCCGTGGCACCAGTTATCTGTGTCTATGAGACCCTTCTGAAGGATGTCTGTGTCAGATGGGTTTCCAGCTATGCTTCCCAGTTTGCAGTCATCTTCAAACTTTGTCAGCCATAATCCTCCTGTGTTTGCTCGTACTTCTGAAAAGTAGATCCTGAACAAATGTGGGCCCAGGACTGAGCCCTGTGGGACACCACTTGTGACAGCTCTGGAGTGTGAACTGGCACCAGCAACTTTGACCCTGTGTGTTCCGTCACTTAGCCAATTTGCAACCTATGCTGTATGTATGGGTTCACAATTAAGCTGGTGATGTTTTCAATGATACCTGAGTGGGGTATTGTGTCGAAAGCCTTTGCCAGGTCAAGGTAGGCTGTGTGGACTGCCTTGCCCACGTCAATGGCCTGGGTGAGTGTTTTGAAAAAGTCAACCAAGTTTAAAAGGCATGATCTGCCCTTGACAAAGCCAAACTGGATTGGATCCAATGTCTGCAAGTCCCCTATGTCTTCATTTAGAATTCCCATTATGATCCTCTCCATAGCTTAGCAGAACAGGCTTGTTAAGCTGATGGGATGGTAGTTTCTGGGGTTGGTGGAGGCACCTCCTTTGTGAAGTGGGTCCACCATTGCTGTATGCCACTCCTTGGGAACATATCCTGAGGTGAGGCTAAGATTAAACAGCTGCCCTAACTGCGGGTGTAATTACTCATTGAGTTCATGGAGCACACAACTGGGGACACCATCTGGTCCCATGGATAAAGTGTTTTCTGCCTTGGATTGAGCAGTTCCCACCCCAGCAGTGGAGATGTTTGGGGGCTACAATCCTCTGGTGTACATACCCCAGTTGGGAGAGGGGGAGAAATCTGCACTGAACCTGTCAGTCAGTATGTTGCCAATGTCTGTAGGTGCAGTGATATCAACATTATTCTGAACTAAGTCTGAGCATATCTGGGAGTTTCCTCCCAGGTTTCAAACATAGGTAAAAGGCCTCATGATTGTCCCTGAGTCCTGAGTGGGTTTACTCTCAAAACATGCCTCGGATGATTGTATGAGGGAACCCAGTGTTTTACTCACAATGAGCAGGGGTGCCTTCCCCCTTACGGATTACGCTCTATCTTGTAGTAGCTCCTTCCTTGTGTTGTACAGCTTGTTTATGGCTAGGGTCCACCAGACTGGATGCTTGCCTGTGGTACAAAGAGTCATTATTATTTGGGATTGCCTGAACCATGCAGTCCTGGAGGTGCTGGTAGAAGGCATTTCTAAGTGATACAGTGGCTTGGGTAATGGTGTCTGCTGGCCTGGGGGCCTTGAAAGAGACCACACCAGTCCTCAGAAATGTGAAGTCGGCATTTGAGAAGGTCTTCACCATTTCATTTCCCATCTGGGGTGTGGGTGGGATGTGGACTCCCACTGAGAATAGTCCATGATCTGATCTCACCAATGATGGGTATATGTCTGGTGTTGAACAGTGTGACCCCATGTTCGTGATGATGTGTTCTAGTATGTTGCCTCCACTTGAGGGGATTGGGACCAGTTGTTCCATGGCATTTCAGTGTATGAACTCTTGGAACCTTTGTGTTAGAGTGTTGTGGCATGATTAGTGATCCCAGTCTATATGTGGATAGTTGGAATCACCCAGTAGGATGGTGTTTTGAGATACATTTATCCCCTTCAGTGTTTGCAGGATAGCTGTGTGAGGTACCTGAGTTTGAGCGGGTGGCATGTAACATGCTACAAACTGCAGAGCAGTCTTGCCTACGGTCACTGGCACCTGGATGGTCTCTGATGCATCGTGTGTTGCCACCAACCATGAGGTGAGGGTGTCCTTGATGAATATGGACACCCACCATCCTTCTTGGTGTTGTCAGGATGCTGGTGCCAGAATGCATGATATGAGGTAACACCCGATAGTGCCGGGGTGCTGTCAGAAGCTGTGAACCAGATTTCAGGCACAGCACAGACATCAATGTGCTACATACTGAGAAGGGCATAGAGTGTGTGCAGCTTGAGGTTGAGACCTTGGGCATTGAGCAGCATTACCCTTAGTGTCTTTCCTTTACTGTGTTCTAGGTTGGTAGGTGTAGAATCTGAGTCTTGCATAAAAAAGGCACAATGGGGGTGGCAAGAGCATCATCTGAAATCCGGAAGCCCAGGGTGACAGGTGCAAGCCGTCCCTTGCAAATCACCGTGGCCTGTCCAGCATGTCATCCCAGGCAGACAGACATTGGACCCCTTAGAATGACACCATAGTCTAAGCAAAATACTACAGCTGATCATCTTGTCTCTGTTTATGTGGCATCATACTTGGTGAAGGTAGGATACTGCCGAAGGTCAGGGTCATACCTGCCTGGCCTACATAATCAGAGGGATCCTCTATGTCTCTTTCCATGTAGTCCAGGGAGGTACATCTCAGGTCGTTCACACCAGCATGGATTATGACTGGGTCAGACCTGTACTTGCAGTTTAGTGACCTGAGTGCTTGCATTATGTGGTGGATTCCAGTGCCCGATAGGCAGCTTACTGTGACCTCCTCTGTACCTGATCTGGTGAGTGGGACATCAGTGTGTCTGACTATGGAGTCACCTATGACAAGTATGTCCGGCATTGTGTTTGGCCTTAAGGGCTGTGACTGTTTGGCACACCAACTCTGTGGTCAATGTGTTGCATGTGCTGTGCCCTGTGGAGGCAGTTGTGTGAGTGTCTGCTGTGGTGGCCACCGCCATTCTGGTAGACTTCTGATCAGAGCCTCCGAGAGTGTCTCTGCGTGTCTATGTGTATGATCTTAAGTTGTGACAGTGCCATGTGAGACTGGATTAAAGATGTGTGTGTGGTTACCTTCACCCTCTCTCTGGTCTTACTAGTCCTATGTTGAGAGAGCTCAGCCTCCACTTTGGCTATATAGTTGCATCTCTCACATGTATGTGTGTTTTATGGCAGAAGGAGAGGGTTGTCAGTGTACATGAGGCAACTGTAACAGTGCCTCAATATTCCCAGGTTCACCAGCTGAGCAGGAGAGGACACTAGCAACTGATCCCTAGACATGCTAGAAGGAATAGACAAAACAATGTTGGAATACAGGGAGATATCAAGCCCCCAAGCCACATCATACTGTTTGATTGACAATAGCTACACATACACCGGTGTTTCATAGTGTCATAGTGTACTACTAGGCTATCTGCCCTAGTGCATGTATAAGCCTAGCCATAGTGATGTGGCTATTGCCACCCCTTATAGTGGTAATAAGTGTACAGAATAGATTCTGAATATTGTGCCTCTGACTTAGTAGTGACACATTATGACCCCTTACGTAATTGAATAACATGACTGTGTCTCTGTCTAGTCTGTGCCTCTGTCTCATATGCAGTTGTCCAGATGTCTCCTGAAGAGAGTCAGTGAGGGACTCTGTCAAACATGAACTGGGATACTCTGCTAGAGTGTGAGATGCCTCTGAGTTATGACTCTGTCCCTCCAGCATGTCCTATACATGTATGTGCTGAGGTTCAAATACTCAGCTCTCATGGCTCTGGTGGATTTGGATTGCTTGCAGTGGAGTATGTCCACCAAATCCTGATTGGACATGGTCTTGTATGTCAGGCATAGGTCACCTGTAAGTATGCGGTATGACACTGAACAAAGCTGGACTTCCTCTATTCTGGAAGCATATGACATGTGTTGAAGAACCCTGATCTTCATGGTAGGTACTTTTCGGGTGCAAGGTGCAAAAGGCAGGATCTGCCCTGTACAAAGCTGAACTAGGTGGGAACAAGGGTCCGTAGGTCAGTAATGTGTCTGTGTAAGAGCTCCATGACTCCTCCCATATCTTTGCAGACAAGGCTGGTTAAGCCTGTGTGGTGGTAGTTGCCATGGTCTGTGGAGGCATCCCCTTGTGGAGTGGGACCACTGTTGCCGTATGCCAGTGTTCAGGTACATATCCTGTAGCAAGACTAAGGTTAAATAGCAGTTGTATATATGGGTCCAGCCCCTTCTGGAGTTCACATAGCATGCAACTGGAGATACCAGCAGGTCCCATGGATGCTGTGTACTTGTCTTTGCTGAGTGTGGCTCTCACATGGACATTCAAGATGACAGTGAGGTTACATACAGCAGTGATAACTATCTTGTTTTGGGGGTGAGGGAGGGGTAAATCGCACTGAAGCTGTCCGGAATGTTGCCAATATCTGTCAGGTCACTGGAATATATGTTGTTGTGTACCAACTCTGAGCATATCCGAGGGTTCACAACCAGGTGTCTGACATAACTGAAGAAAGCAGTGTGGTTACCTTCATTGTCTTTGGTGATTTATGTCCCCAAGTTGACCTTGCATGTCTTTATGAGATAATGTAGCTTTCTACTAGTGCTGATCACAGCTGTCTTCCCTTTTGGAGATGTAGCTCTGTCTTGCATTAGTAACCCTCATCTGTCATACAGTTTGTTTATGGCTGGGGTCCACCAGACAGGACACTTTCCCTTTGTGGAGAGGGTCCTGTTTTCAGTTGTGATTGTATGGTCCATGCTGTCTGACATCTAGCTAAGGAGGTCATTGTGGTTCTGCAGTTATCTTTCATCAGCATTAGAAATGACCACAACAGCCCCTGTGGGTGTACCTCATGCACACACATCCAGCACCTGTAAAGTCCACAACAGTACCTCACCAGGAGTATGACAGAGCTGGAACACATGTAATGTGTAGACTGATTAAACAGAGTGCAGCTCCACACACTGCCATGCTGTCCACCCAGATGCAAGCTGTGCCTGATGTAGAAAGCCATGTCCAAGCTGGAATCAATGCACATGCTGCACCTTGTACAATCTGAATGGCAGGGAGCTATGCACATGAGGGACCTGAACCCCAGCACTGACATATATAGGACAGGCTGTACTGCATTATGCAAAACACAGAAGCCACCCCCACACATGAGTAAACTACCAGTACAGGTTGTCCATAGAGACACTGGTTGAGTCCCCTCAACAGGAATCCTAATGAGTGGATGGGAGATGGGAGGTTTACCCTGGGTATCAATGTTATGTCACAGGTAGACAGAGGCACAGTATACTAAACAAGACATATGACATGTCGAACTACGCTTACAATGTGTTGATGGACAAACACATTCTCCGACTAGCATTAGGTCAAGATACCTCTTGAACACAGCCAGCAAGGTGCTCTGCCTCAAATGGACCAGGATTGTATTCCACAGCATAGGGAGTCTCCGAGTGATAACTCCATCCCTCCAACATGTCCAACATACATCCCTGCTAAGGTGTAAGTCACCTGCACTAGTGGTTCAGGTGGATCTTCTGAGTCTGAGGTGGAGCATGCCCATTAATCTCTGTTTGGACATGGCCTCGCATGTCAGGCACATGTCACCTCTAAGCAGACGGTATGTGAGTGAATAGAGTGTGAGTGTCGTCAATCTGGCAGCATATGACAGCTGTTGGGGTTCCTTGATCCTTTAGGTGGGGACAGTCAGGGTGTCTCCAATTGCTGCAGATGTTGTGTGAGATACAGCCAGAATAGGGCATTCGACTCGATCACCGGTCTGATAAGTGAAGAGTACAGGGGAACAATGACCCACTAGATCTGGATGTGAATCCCAGCCTGATCAGGTGGGCAATGTAGAAGGTCTTCCTAGCCACTTTAGCAATGTGAGTCTCAGAAGAATGGCGACTGTTAACCTGGGTCCCCAGGTCCATGATAACCTCCTCTGTGCTTAGAGGATTGCCACCTATATGGTAGCTTGGGGTCACCTTGCTTTTCCTGAAGGGTATGTCTACACATGTTGTGCACTCTGACTTCAGGCCATGGCCCTGGCACCAGCTATCAGTTACTGTGAGTCCCTTCTGAAGGATATCTGTGTGTGATGCACTGTCCACTATGGTGCCCAGTGTGCAGTCATCTGCTAACATTGTCATCCAAAGTCCTCCCATGTTGGCCTGTACTTCTGGGAAGTACATGACAAACAATGGGGGCCAAGGACTGAGCCCTGTGTGACACCACCTGTGACCAGCCTGGAGTCTAACATAGTGCCAGCAACTCTAACCCTGTGGGTCCCGTCCTTAAGCCAGTTTGCAACCAGTTTGCAACCCATCTTGTGACATATGGGTTTACATTTCAGTTGTTAGGGTTTTCCACAATACCTGAGTGGGGTATTGTGTTGAAAGTGTTTGCAAGGCCAAGGTAGGCTGTATGGACTGCCTTTCCCCAACAATGGCCTAAGTGACCAATTTGAAAATGTCAACCCAGTACAAAAGGCATGATCTGCCCCTGACCAAGCCAAAATGGGATGGGTACAATGTCTGCATGTCCCCTATATCTTTGTTTATGAGCTCAATTATGATCCTCTCCATAGATTTGCAGACTACACTTGTTAAGCTTATGGGGCAGCAATTAACAGGGTCTGTAGAGGCACTGCCTTTGTGCAGATGTGCACAACTGGACCCTAACCAGGCTGTTGTGCACACTATGGAAATGTAAAGCAGTGATAGGACTAAAGGCCAGGATACTGACCACCACAGTGAAAGTACTGAAACACTACACTAGACAGTGCTACAGTGTTAGGTCAGTATGAACGGATGTTGACAATTGTGTGCAAAGTATCCCATGCAAAACCTGCAGGCACAGTATACTCCCTGTTTTGTTCACACAAAAAGCATTCGGACAGTAACTACACAACATGGCACAGAACACACAACCATAAACTTCAGGTATTTGTTGAAGGTCACACTCATCCACAAATGTGATGGGCTGCAGAGTTCAACATATGTAAAGCCCACACTGGGCATGCTCACACACTTAGATAAATGAGACATCTTTCACACAATATGCCACGGGAAGGCTGAACTGGGCATGCTCACACACTTGGTCCAAATGTTACCCCTAGCAAATGTGAAAACACACCAGAGGATGCTCATCCCCCTTTCTAGACACTGATCATGTAAGCACCCTATAAGTATATTGGAGAAAAGGATTCTCTCAGTAATCCAAATAGCACGCCGTGCTAATGTGTCCGTCTCTAGTGTCATAACATAGTTAGGTAGGGGTTTGAATCCAGCAGGTGGCAAGTGTGTGTGAAGGGGGGTAAGTGTGTATGAAAGAAACATCCCTTTTGGCAACTGGGAAAACACACCACAGGATGATCATTCCACTTTCTAAACTCTGATGATGTCAGCACCCTATAAGTATATCAGGGGAAAAGAAATTCCCCAGTAATCCGAACAGCACGCTGTGCTAATACATCCGTCTCTAATGTCATAACATAGTTAGGTAGGGGTTTGAATCCAGCAGGTGGCAAGTGTGTAAGTGTGTATGAAAGAAACCCCCCTTTTGGCAACTGGGAAAACACACCACAGGATGATCATTCCACTTTCTAAACTCTGATGATGTCAGCACCCTATAAGTATATCAGGGGAAAGGAAATTCCCCAATAATGCGAATAGCGCGCTGTGCTAATGCATCCGTCCATAGTGTCATAACATAGTTAGGTAGGAGGTTTGAATCCAGCAAGTGGCAAGTGTGTGTGAAGGGGGGGGTAAGTGTGTGTGTATGAAAAAAACATCCCTTTTGGCAACTGGGAAAACACACCACAGGATGATCATTCCACTTTCTAGACTCTGATGATCTCAGCACCCTATAAGTATATTGGAGAAAAGGATTCTCTCAGTAATCCGAATAGCGCGCTGTGCTAATGCGTCCGTCTGTAGTGTCATAACATAGTTAGGTAGGGGTTTGAATCCAGCAGGTGGCAAGTGTGTGTGAAGGGGGGCAAGTGTGTGTGCAAGTGTGTATGAAAGAAACATCCCTTTTGGCAACTGGGAAAACACACCACAACTTTCTAGACTCTGATGATGTCAGCACCCTATAAGTATATCAGGGGAAAAGAAATCCCCAGTAATGCGAATAGCTCACGCGCTAATCCGTCTGTAGTGTCTTAACATAGCTAGGTAGGGGTTTGAATCCTGCAAAGGGAATGTATGTGTGTTAGTATGAGTGTGGTTTATGTGTGTGCACTATGCTGGGAGGGTTAACTGCCTTTTGCCAACTGGGAGAACACACTACAGGGTGCACATCCCTCCTCCTACACACAGATGATGTCAGCACCCTCTAAGTACAGCATTAGTAAGAATTTCTCCAACTACTGCAAATAGCACACTCTGCTAATGTGTCTGTTTCTACTGTCATTGCACAGTTAGGTATGGGTTTGAATCTTGCAAATGGAAAGTATGTGTTTTACTGTTGGTGGGGTTAGTGTGTGTGCACAATGATGGGGTGGGATGTGGTTTTGCCACATGGGGCTATGCACTGCAGGGTGGTCATTACCCTTAACAAGCAGTGATGTTGATAGCACCCTATACAAACAAAACTACAAAACAGAAGGTGGTGGTACTGATAACACATGTAAGGTAACACTTCTTCAAGTAATGTCCACAAAACGGAGTAGGATAATCAAACAATTCTTTTATTCTATACAGACAACATGACAACAGACAACTAACTGCCAGTACTCAGTATAGTGTTACATGCTACTGTAACATGCACATGTACCCAAATATACCTAGATAGTGTTCTGAAGCCTGAATGTGGCAAGTGTGTGGATGTGGGATGTGTCTGTGTGTGCATTTCCGTATGGGAAACATGTTTGCTGTGGCAATCAGGGTACTACAGTACCTGATGCACATTACATCTTCCAACTGATGAGGTTGCCTGAACCCTGTGAGTACAGGTAGAGAAGGGATGCCAGTAGTAAACAACATAGTGCACTTCTGAAATGTGTACCTGTCATGTATCAACAGCTACTCATGTAGGGTGATAAATAATGGGAATGGCAGGTGAGTGTGTGCATCTGTGTGGGTAGCAGGGTGTGTATAGATGCATGTGTGACAGAACAGATACATGTAGCTGAATCTACATAACAGCACAAGATGCGCATTGCCATAGTCAATGTTAGCATGTGATGGTGTGCAGCTGGTACACTTTGTTAAGTAGTATGGGTGCAGATAACAATTGAGGACATTCATACAGTTACTGCAGCAGGACTGCTGGGATATACACACATTTATACTGCAACAGTCAACAGTTACCAACATGTTACTACTTATACACATCTATGTAGTCACCCTGTGCATCAGCAACGTGTTTACCTTTACCTGCACCGATGTTGTAGTATGCAGGAGGTGGTACAGTGTCATCATATGCACAGGGTGTGGGTTAGGTATGCCCAAGCCGGCCACTGGTAACACCAATTGACATGTGTGTGTATGTGTGTTTGTGAGGGGCAGCAGTACAGGGTGGACCGTTGTTGGTGCAGTGTGTGTGTGTATGTGTTTGCCCTAGGTGTTAGGTTTCCAGGTTTCTGCATGTGTGTAAGCACGCACACAGTCCCACATAATGGCTGCCATGTACAGGGTTTTGTGGACAGCCACAGACTGCACCTGTCAGGTCATCCAGATCAGTGTCTGTGGGCACGGACACGGTACCTGTGCCTGGCAGGGGTGCTACGGGCCGTATCCGTACTAACCCAGACTGGGTATTGTCATCGGAAGCAGGGGTGTGTTGACTGGACACAGTTCCCTGTTGGGACTGTCCAGAGCCACGCACGTGGTCTCCTGGGGCGTCTGGATGACAGCACAGACCCAGCATTGCTGGGGCTGGTGCTGGCACTTGAGGCGCGAGTGGGCCTGTTGTCCCACGCCACTGCCAGCTGGTGCTCTTGCTGGCATACGGCCACGTCAACGCCGCAAACGCACACCATCGCCCTGGCCCATGGACATCTGGTTGTGGAGCAGCTGTTGTATGCCCCCACAACGCCTGTCAACGGCATCTGTGAAGTTACGGATAGCATTCGCAACATCATGCATGCCGCCTGTCATGGCTATGCGACATGCTCTCAGCTCCCTCAGACCCTGTCTGGTGTACCTTTCCATACGTGCCTGTGCCTGCATGACAGTTCTAAACATAGTGGAGGTTGACATACCTCCTTGGGCATGTCGGCCAGAGGCAGTACGGCCACGGATGCCCCCACGAGAACCCATGGGCGACTGTCTGCGTGGTACCATTGGAGGCCTCTGCACATGGCTGCCTTGTGAGGATGCATGTACCACAGGTACCACATTACCCTGATCTATGCCCACTGCTGACTGTCCATCACCTAGGGACAATGGTGACAAAGGATGTAATGGCAGGATGACTGTGCGCATTGACGGGGTTGAAAGCTGTGTACTGTCAATTGGCTGACCAATGGCGGATCCAGACACACCTTCCTGCACCATTACAGACATTTCATCATCATCAGTACCTGGGGCACAAGATTCAGGTTCCTTGCTGCAGGTCACCAGAGCAGCACCAGAACCTACGGGAGGAAAACATGGAACACAGATTACAGTCTCAATACATATTTGAAAGAGATGCACTTCAATACTAATGCACACATTCAGAAATGGACACATGCACTCATGGACACTAACACACATGCACACTTGGGCACAGGCACACTTGCACACATGCACACCCCACAGTAAACACACACATCAGTACCGTGTTACACTACTCAATTTACTACCTGTCAATTACAGTTATTGTGAACACAGTCACCAGCATGTCTACTACAGAGTTACACTACTCTTCCTAGTTTTATAAATTGTTTTACAGATAATTTTAAAAGACTCACCAGCATGTATGGCCTGCCTCATTGCTACATGGGAGGGACCTGGAAGTGTGAAGAGAGTAATGTCAGTGGGCACATGTGTGCCATTCATTTTGCACATGATACAGTACAGTAGTACACTAGTTCCCTTATACACATCAGCTGCACATCATGTCTGTATATATATCATGATGACAGATACATACCACATGCACACCTTATGCGTGCATGAAGTAACAGCGCACAGAACAGTCATATGTACATACCAGGAGTTAACTCTAATCTCACCCTTACCTCTCTTCAAACGCCAACTCAAACTGTACTTCCAAACCCACTGGCTTTGTTCTTCTTGGAGTCCAGGCTAACGTCCCTCTCCCTACCCTCTCTTCACCTTTAACCCCTCATTGTGCATAGAAACTAGCTTCTACCCTGTTTCTTTCACCTTGATGTCCTTCTATGCTCTGACCTACTTCTCCCATCCCTCCCACCTCCTCTTGACTGTCTTCCTTCTTTTCCTCACTTCCCTTCTTGACTCCTGCCTCTTCCATATCATTGTATCTGTCATACTCCTTCTACTTCTCTACCCTTCTGAGCCCTAACTATTATGTATATGGCTTTTGCCTTATTGCATAACCATTATGCTTTAGGTAGGATTGCTTTGAAACCAACGGTACATTGTGTATGACTCTAAACTGTTTGACTTCCTTACATGTATGTTGATTTAATTAACAGGCTGGTGTACAATTCTATTATGTTGGCTGTCTGTAATGACAACTTGTCTGTCTGCCTTTATTATGTTATGTGTGGAGCTTTTCTCCACAGGCCTCTACTGAAAATGAACTTATATCCAGCTAGACTATCTGGGTCAACAAATGTAAAAAGTAATAACAATAAATGAATATGGCATCTTACCTGCACGCTGTCTTGCTGCTGTGTGGATCCAACCTCCATCATGATGCATGATGGTTGCTGTTGTTCTGGGGCTGGATCCACAACACTTAGCAGTAGCCTCTCCTGTCTGGTGAGGGGGGGATGTGTGGCCACCCCACCTGTGGCAGCCTGTTGCCTGCGGATATCTGCAGCGGCGGACATTTCTTATCAAATCACTGCAGTGATGTCTCACCTGCTCATATGTCCTATCATGCATGCCAACATCATTTATCCTGCTAACAAGGTTTTGCCACAGTGCAGACCTCTCCTGCTGATTCTGGGTGGTGCGTGAGAACAGGATGGCATAGTCACGCACCAGGCTCTGGTGGATCACATCATCCTCTGCAGCAGAGTAGGCAGGATTCCGTTTAGGTGCCATGTCTATCTGGAAAGGTACACAAACAGGTTATCAGCATAGTATCTCAACAATACATGGTACACATTCTATACAGGTAGTGTTAACTTCTACTTATTACTGATTGGTTAAAACCTGATTACAGTGTAGCTATCATTCTATGTCATTTGTACTAAGTACTTGGCCTTCAGACCAGTTGTTTTACATTAGGGAGGTTGGTGGCAAGCACTGTGGTGGCAGGACACATATCTTTCATCCATTGAAGTTGGGAACTGCTGATTGTGGGCCCAGTGTACAAGTGTATTACTTCTGGTATGGGCAGTTGGCCTTCAGGCCAGTTATTTAACATTAACGAGGTTTGTGGTCTGCACCCATGTGTGACAATAGGCTGTACTCTGCCATTCATAGCTGGGGACATCTGGTTTCAGGTTTATAGTGCCTGCATATCTGAGCTGTATCTTACTGACATTGCTACACCTTGTTTGTTGTAGCAAACACTACATCCAGGCCTCCTGCATCTACCTTTGTTTATATGCTTGTTATCTGTTAGCTTGTTATTTCACTGGTATGCTACATCCACATAGTACACATCTTTGCAACACATCTGTGACTCACTACTGTTATCTGCATTGCTTACTGTACGCATTTCCATGTTACACATGACAGCAAGTGACTGCTTGTCATTGTTGCATTTACTTCATTGTGACACATTGCACTTAGGTTACCTGGCATTTGCTCACTGACGCTTTTATATCAGTCAGCAGTTGTAGGTAATGTCAGTACACCCTCACTCCCCACTGGACCTTGTTTTCAATCATTAGTGATTACAGAGTTCACAATAGTATTCTAGCATGTCCAGAGGTCAGTTGTCAGTTCCTCCGCAGTCCAGCTGGTGAGTGTGGTAACCCAGGGACAATGTTAGAGCAGCGGCATGTAGACAGACAACCGGCTGCTCCTAACAGCAAATTCAAACTCATGTGAGTGTTGCAACCATATGCCAGACTGGAGGCTAGGCTCTGACTAGTCAATACCGCCATAATCAGTCACGTGGCAAAGGGGATCACTCACTACACTTCCCCGGCTTAAAGAGGTAACCCCCGGGGACCTTAACATGAATCCACATAACACAAAAATCAGGTCCCCAAGGAACAGGTTGCCTAAAGCCCGGCGGGAAACCGGCAACCACCCACCAACCCTGGCATTACAAGTTCCCGAACACTCCCAGCCAATTTAACCCATTAACATTACCCCCCTGAAAAATGCCCAAAATCAAAGGGACAACCCCCCAAAAAATCAAAGGGGTTTACCAGGTTAACCGATTTTGGGGGGGAGCCTTTTTAGGGCACTTGAACCCGCCCCCATCCAAACATTTTTGGAACCCCGGGGGTACAAACCCCTAATGCCTGTTTGGAAGGCCTGGAAACCCCCATTTCCTTTGGACAAAAATGAGGGAATTTAAAAGTTCTACCAACCTTTTTCCCTGACCCGGGGAGCACCCAAAACCCCAAACCCAGCAATTTTCCCCAAAATCGGCGAAAAGAACCCTTTTCCCAACAAAGACTAAAATACTGGGGTTCCCTTCCGGGGGCCAAACCTTTCCCCGGGGGGGGTATGTTTCAAGGGGAGTTGCCCCCTTGGGGGCCCCCAGTCCATTAATTTGGGCCTTGGTACAAAGGCCGTATTGGGGCCTAAGGAAACCCAACTCCATTTGTTTTCCCCAAAGGGGTTTAAGGGAAGTTAAATAGCCCCCCTAACATGGGCGTTTTAAGACCCCAAAGGATTTTCCCGACCCAAAAAACCTACCTAAATTCTACAAACATTTTGGGGGATAACCCGAACCTGCAAGGTTTTCAGGACAACCCGTACTACAAGGGGGTGCTGGTTACCAAATTTTTGCGGGCCCAAAATTTAACCAAAGGGAAAGGGATCGTTTCAAGGGAATTTCCCAATTCACCCTTTCCACATAATAAGGTGTTAGGCCAAAAGAGTCCCCAAAGACGTGGGGGGACCTGGGGGGAAACATGGAAGCGGGGGCATTTTCCCAAACCAAGGCCCCAAATTTTAATTTACCCCAAAATGGGTTTTAAAGCCCCTAAACGACTTTTCCATGGTTGGAGGGGAGGGTCAATTGTCCCCTTACTTTTATTTCCTTTTTCAAAGGGGTTTTAAATTGGACAAATGCACCTTTTTGGGTGGCCAAAACCCAAAAACCTACAGGCCCCAACCCCGGGTACCAGGAACCAAAAAGTTCATTTTCAAGGGGGCAAGGGTCAACAGAGTAAGGGGCCCCAGGTTTAAATTTTTCCAGCTGGACTTTTAGTGGGTACCGCCTTTTTCAGAGGGAACCCTTTTCCCAAATACAAGGGCCCTGTCCAAAACCCCCCATTTTTGAAATGCCCCCTAAAAACCAGATCCCCTAAGCCACAAGGGCCGGGGGACTTAAAACCCCACACCGGCATTTAAAAGGACATGCTGGAGGGGATAAATTTTAAACCCCCAAAAACTCCCTTATCTGTAAAAATCACATATGGGGAGGCAGAGCCCTCCTTGCCCCTTTTCCCAAAAGGAAAACTTGGGGAAAAAGGGTGGGGGATCCAAAATTTACCCCAGGGATTACCTTTTTGTCCTGTTGACAGAGGCAAAGCAAAATTAAAGGGATGGCCCCATAAAAGGGGGGGAAAAAACAAAACATTTCCCAGGCTTTAAATGCCCTGGGCAAATAGCCTAGTATGAACCTATGAACTTTTTTCAATTCTCCCAATGTTCAGTTTGGTTTTGGGGGGGCCCCCGGGTTGGGAATTTGCCCCTCCCCGCCTGCCATTTTTTGTTCTATTCGGTAGCTTTCCTCCAAGGGGGTGGAAAACCTTTGCCCAAACATACAACCACCCCAAACCCAGAATTTGATGAAAATGTTTTTACCTTTTTAAAAACCTAGATCCATCAGGCCCCCGGGCCGGGAAAACAAAACCCCGACCGGGTATTTTAAAGGAAAAAATGCTGGAGGGAAATTATCAAACCCAAAAAGACCCCTTTTTTGCCGTGGAACAAAACAAGGGATAAAAAGTAGGAGGCACCCCGCCAAGGGGGGTTCAAGAGGGAAATCTTTTTCCAATGGTTAAAATCCAATTACCCCAGGGGTTTTTGCCAAAATTTTTCGACAGAGGGCAACCCCCGCCAAAAATGGGGGTTGGTTTCCCCAAAACTTAAATCCTAACCCCAAAAATGGGGGAGGTTTTAAACCCCTCGGGGAGAACCTATAACCAAAAGGAACCCATGTGTGTACTTCATAGGACATCCCAATGGCAGTGTTTTTTGGGGATCACAGGTAAAAGGGGACCTGAAAAGGGGCCTCTACACAGGGGGGTTTTCCCCCAACCCAATGGGGGGGCCTCCAAACCCCGGGAATTGGACAACACAACTGGGCCTTTTGGTTTAACTATTGGGAAAACCCACAAGACAACAATATTCTATGTTTTTTTCATGTTTTTAAAACAATTTTTCAGGTATTTTGAAGTGAACTATTTTACCCCCTTTTTAGGGGCCCCAAACACAGGATTTAACCCGCTACTTTGTATTACCGTTTTGTGGCCCCCCTTTTTTGTCCCCTGGGCTCGAAAGGTTTGCTGTGGGGTCTGCGCCGGGGTTTTCCTGCGGGGCCCATTTTTGTTTTTTGCTTTTCTTCCTTCCCTGCCGGTTTTGGCCCAAAATTTTGCAGAAATTTAGGTGGGTACCCCCTTGCCCCCTTTTTTTAGGTTTTCCCAAAAGGGCCTTATCCTCTCACCAAATTGGGGAAGGCCCCCCATTTGCCAAAAAATTCATCACTGGGGGGTTGGGACCCCGGGTTGTGTCTTTACCCCGGAAAGGGCATGCAAAAAGGGTATTAATCCTTGGGCCCCCTTTTTGGGTTGTATGGGCCCGTGGATCTTTAAAAGTGGTAAATTTAAAGGAGGAAAATCTACCTGCCCTGGGTAGATTTATTGCCAACTTGGGCCTTTTTTCCCCAAGTTGGAAATGTTGTTTTGGGCCCACATTTCAACAAAATTCATATGTTTATATTTATATATTAAAAACCTTTTTTATACATACCTTTTTAATGTAATTTTGTTACATTTTGGGGTTCAAGTTTAAAAATTAACCCGTTTTTTTTCATTTCCTTGGGTTTTTGGGCCCCGTTTGGGGACCCCTTTAAAAATTTTTGCCTGCCTTTCTTTTTTTGGGGGGTGCATTTTTTTTTTGCCTTTTTTCTTCTTCCTCTTTCTTTCCCTTTTTTGGGAATAATTTTTCCTTTTATTTGGGGGTCATTGGGTTTTTTTGGTATTCATACCCGTGTGGTTACCCAATTTGGGTTTTTTTGTGGTAGGGCCTACTAGTATGCTCATATTCTGCTTTTGAGTTGAGTATAGGGCCTATCAATCAAAGTGCTGGAGGCACCTTTAAGCAGTTAAAGGGCTTAGTAGGTCTCACAGGAGCCAGGCTGTGTTGCAGATTCTGGTTGCTGCATATATCTTCACTATTTCCTGTAGTGAGTGTGTATGGCTACTGAGACCTACAACTATATTTCATATGTATTAATATATATTTATATATATGTATGTGTAGATATACATACCTTCACATGTGTACATTACCTTACATTATTATGTACAAGCTAACAGGTAGCAGGGCTGTTTCTGTTCACACTGAACTAGTATGGGAATCCAGTAATTTGGCCATTAAAACTCTACCTGACATGCTTTGGATAGTACATCTCCTATATTGCCTTTATACTGATTCCTACTATTACATGTTATATTTATTTTAGCACTGTGTTCTTGCAAAGCAGGCATGGCTTAGTGGTAGGTCATACAGACTACTGTTACCAAGGTCCTGGGTTTGAGACTGACAGTGGGAATATTTTTTACTTTGCAAGCTTTCAAACTGAGTACAGGACTTGTCAATCAAAGTGCTGAGGCCACCTTTAAGCAGTTAGAAGGGTAAGTAGGTCACACAGGGGTCAGGCTGTGTTGCAGATTCAGGTTGCTGCAATTATGTTCACTGTTTCCTGTAGTGAGTGTGTATGGCTACTGAGACCTACGACTATATTTCATATGTATTAATATATATTTATATATATGTATGTGTAGATATACATACCTTCACATATGTACATTACCTTACATTATTATGTACAAGCTAACAGGTAGCAGGGCTGTTTCTGTTCACACTGAACTAGTATGGGAATCCAGTAATTTGGCCATTAAAACCCTACCTGACATGCTTTAGATAGTACATCTCCTATATTGCCTTTATACTGATTCCTACTATTACATGTTATATTTATTTTAGCAGTGTGTTCTTGTAAAGCAGGCATGGCTTAGTGGTAGGTCATACAGACTAATGTTACCAAGGTCCTGGGTTTGAGACTGACAGTGGGAATTTATTTTTCTTAGCAAACTTTCAAACTGAGTACAGGACCTGTCAATCAAAGTGCCATAAAGGCACTTTTAAGCACTTTAAACCAGGTCTGCGCTCGTTTGCGGGGAGCTCACGCATGCGCACTGGCGGTGAGCTCCGCTAACACAAGCGCACCAGCTAATTTTTTGAAAGAAAAGAAAAAGGGGTGACAGGAAAGTGGTGAAAAGGGGTCACAAAGAGGGTAAGACAGTAGGGAAACAAGCGTGGGATTTGCAGGAGGGATGTAGGTAAGGCCCATAGATGCCCATGTCTTTGGCAGCAACAGCTGTGCATTTCCATGTATTTTGGTGAGACATTAGAAACCTTTCACCCCTGAGAGAGGTGTCAGGACAACATTAATAGTTGTTGTAGAGCCAATTGTAATTAACTGTTTCAATGTCAAGCAGACATGTGTGCGACATGGACAGCTATGTATGGGGCGTAATTTTTTTGTGGGTACAGAGTGCCCTTTTTTTTTTTTCAGGTGAGAGTGGTATGTCAGGTGAAGGAAGTCAGTATAGCTGGGGAGGTAGGTTGGGTAGGTTAACAGACAAGACAGACAAGACGATACAGGGCGGTATATGACACACGTGGGGGGGGTTACACAATTGTCGGGGATGGAGGTTGGGATTTCCAAGATGCATGAGCCCACAGATGGCAACAGTGGAACTGATATCCCCACCCATAGGCAGTTGCCACTGTTCCTTCACAGCCCAGGACGGGCTGTGCTGGGGGCTGTGTAGGCAACGGCGGGGCCGTTAGCTGTGCCACACGAGCCTCGAGCTGGCGAGGGGCCCAAGAACAGTGTCTTGGATCTCCCTTCGCACCACAGACCGGACACCGCGGAGGGTGAGTGGACGAACCCTCCGGCCACACTTGCAGAGGGGACGGGCCCCATCCCCTGCAGCGCTTCCACCCGAAGGTGGCACAGGGCCACCGGAGGGGGGTCCGGCCTGGGCACTAGTGCCAGGTGCAGTCAACAGCTGAGGTGGGAGAGGTGGGTCCGCTGGGACCTGCCTTCCCAAGCGTTCTAGGTTTGTGAGTAGTTATGTTAGTTTGGGTTAGTGGCATTGTATTCCATTCGGATTAGTTGTAACAGCATGCATTGGTATTCCCATCAAACAAACACCCAGATATTAACACCATTGAACAAGGGGCATATCAATATCACATGCATTATTTGAACAGAAATACACAGTCAAACAACATGCAGGGTTGATTAATGGCAACAGGCCATCAGATTTGCAGGTATGAACAGGGCACATGCACGAACAGACATGCATATATTTTGAAACTGACAAATGTCCATGATTAATGAAATGTTCACATACCATTATTTAGTGGGTGTTGTTATATGGAATTATAGGGTTGGGCGGAGATAGAAAGTGATGACACATTCATATGTTACACATTGATTTACATTTATAATAGGTACACAATTAAGTTGAGGCTGATGTTTCAAAATAAATTTTATTTGACTGTCAAGCTACACCTGTTACAAATACATCACTATCCTACTTATTTTGAATCTGATCAGATACATCATCCTGCTACACTTTGATGACAGGACAGGGGACAACTATGGCTGTTTAGTCTGTCAGATAATCATTCATTCTATCTGCAAATTGTTTACTGTGATCACCATATACAGCATTTGGCTAGACATTCCAGATTCTGACACACTGAAATCAGTTTGGTATATTAAGTTGTACATCCCACATGCATTTAGTTCTGTAGAAACACACTGGGGCTAATATATTCGGGGTTATTACTACTTTATTTATTCATACATGACCCTTTCTGTCAGTCTCACACTTCCTGCAAATTCACAGTTCAGGTTGCTACTTCTAGGCTTTGTTCACATGTTAGACTAGTGGTGATTCAAACACTTTCCAACAGCTTCACTTCTGTCATGATTCAGCATTTCAACAGGGGATATATCTCACATGTGACTACCTCAGATTCTGAAGCTGTACTCTTGAGACTACTGCAGGTTACACTATATTTAATTAATGGTGGGACATCTGTATGACAGCACTGTTTAATTCTATCAATTATATTTCCAGTTACACTTGCATACTGATGAACTTGTTGCAGCCATACCTGCAGACTTTCAAATCTTGCTTGCACATTATATTACTTTTAATCAATACACTGCAGTGTTCTGATACATGCTACAGTATAATATTTATTTACAAGTACTGGGTGGGGTTACTAACCTGCACGGTGGCGCATCCGCACCAGCCTACGGGCATGCATCTCGCGATTCATAGAGCGGACACCTGCAGCTGTAATACAAAAGAAGTAATATTGGACTACACATCTCCATGGTATCAGCTAGTTGAAATCCTTACATACATAAGTAAAATGTAACTTACTCAGTAGTGGGCGTTGGGCATATCCGGGCCTCCTGGATCCATTCGACAACTGGTCTTGCTTGCGTCTTCAAGTCCGCATGGTGGTGATGGACCTGCTCACCAGTGCGTGGAATGCCAGTAGCACTGGTCAGATCACGAGCCAACTGGTCCCATGCCTCTGCCCTATATGGTCCCCATGAGACCTGGCCCTGCATGAGTTGGGCCTCGTGATGGTGGACAAGGAGCCAGACCATGTATCTGGACTCCTCAACGCCCCAACGCTGTGCTCGAAAGCAACGTCCCTCACCTACTCCACTCATTCTGACTGCAGCTCTGATCTACAATCGTTTCTGCTGTGTATTCGCGCCTATGTGGCTTATATATGCCGATTTTCCGCACATTTCTCTGATTGGCCATTTTGGAATTGTATCTACTTCACTGAAAATGCTTTATCATGCTCCATTCTGGATTTTATCCCATATATATGCTATTTCTGCATTTCTAGGTATTGCTGTCATGGCTTAGTGGTTTAGTACCTTGACTCTAGTGCATGGTATCCTGGGTTCGAATCTGGCAACTGATTTTTGATTTTCCTGACAGAAATGAGTTGAGACCTGTCAATCAAACATGCCAAAAGCACTTTTAAGCACTTAAAACCAGGTCTGCGCTCGTTTGCGCGGAGCTAACGCATGCGCACTGGCAGTTAGCTTGTGGGAGCGCCACGCAAATGGTGTGCGCTGGGATAAACTTTAATTGGCTAGTGACACACATGTTCAGCTAAGCACAGCTAGTTGCAAACAGTTTCACTCTGTTAAACCGATGCCTAGCAACAGGCACGCAGTTTACAGCTTTTTAAACACTACTCAGCTACGGGCACTCCGTCTCACAGCAGCTTACCTATCAGTACATTTCTGACTATTTTTGTTATTGTGTTACTTCAGAATATATGCTCCGTTTCATTCCATTTTACAAAAGGGAATACATTTACATGTGTACAATACTGTCAGGGGGCTTTTTAGTGCTTATTTACAAAAAAAGCAAAAAGGTTGTTGTGGGGGTTCGAACCCTGCCTGCTTACTCTTAGGCCGGCAACTCTACCGCTAAGCTATTACTTCTTGGCTTACTTGCATATTTAGTTCTTATATCCTTTTCCACTGATTGCTAACTGTGATTGCGCTAGTAGCACACCAGCACTGCGCACACAGTAGCAAACATTTACGGGTTTTAAAAAAAAAGGTTTTAATTTAATTTTATTACATCTCTTCACTTTATACAGTGATGGTCTATCGGGCATGTGTTGTGTAGTGTGTTTATGCACATTTCCATGGCCTCTCTCGTGGCTGTTTACTTTCAGCCATTCTAGTCTTCCGGGGGCGTGTCCGCTTGCAGGGCTTAGCCTACAGACACGCCCCCTACTCTCTTACACGGACCGTGTAAGAGTTACTAGTGTGATTCAGCATGCCTTATGCACCTCATGCATATGCATGACATGCTGACATCACACAGTTTCACTGCAGCCTCCGTGTAAGAGTTATAACTCTTACACGGAGGCTTCCTGAATCTGGCCCATAGTGTTGCATGTAGCAATTTAAAAAAAATGTATTTTCTGTTTTGAAACGGGGACATTTAAGTTTAAGAGGGGGCAGTTTCAAGAATTATTTAGAACAAAGAGAGACTAGATGGCAGATAAAGTTGAATTCAGATGTGCCTCCAGAATTAAATGATGCTATCAACATCAAATGTTTTTTAAAGGATTGCAGGGTTTATGCCAAGACTATTAAATAAGCAGGAGTATTCCTGCTCCTGTTTTATTTTTCTTACTGTCTTTTTAAACAAATTGATGCAATGATTGTTGTCTTAACAAGATGTAATTAAATAATTGATGCATTCAGTATTTATATGGCTTGAATTTTACAAAGTTTTGTATTTCTGATGAAGTCTGGTTGGACGAAAGCGGTGATTAAGCAGTTTTTATGATAAAGTGCCGGTTTGTCATTTGAGTTTTCAGCCTTTAAGCAGGTTTTTGTTCTAAAGACTTGTCTGTGATATAAATAGGGCCTGCTGGAGAGACAGGTATCTGTCCCAGAGACTACCCTGCCCATGGAACAGACTCCCCATCCATGTGAAACAGAATTCCTCCCTAACCCAATTCAAATGCAACTTACACAATTTTGGTCATTAGCCTAATAAACAACTATGAACCTATCAGCCTATGTGCCTATAACAATGTTAGCATAATATTTATTGACACCCTGTGTCCATAAGGGACATGGAGGACAGACCAGGGGTAGATTTATTACTTCTCATCCATTTGTCAAGGGTTTGTTTGAATAGGGTCAGGGATGAACTCTGTTTTACATTGAAGAGGAGCTTACTCCATAGTGCGGGGATCCTTTGAGACACATACCTCTCTCTCAAGCATATTCTGTTTATGTCACTAGTAAAGTTCAGATCTCTAGATCTAGTGTTCATGGTGCTGTTTGTTTTGTGCATGTGAAACAGATCCATCAGGACTGGGTCTGAGGAAGTCCTGTACGGCAGGTAAAGATCACATCTCAGCAGCCTGTAGGAGACTGAATACAGACACAGAGCCTTTAGGTGATCAGTATACTACAAAGCATTCATGACATGTATTTTCCTGGTGAGAAACCTTTGTGAGCTTTCCAGCTGTTGTAAGTGTCTGGTTAGACACATGCCAAGGAGGCACTGTATTCAATGATGGGTCTGATAAGGGCCACGGAGAGTGATACTATAACTTCCTTGCACTGGGATGCCATACCCTTATACTATGTCTTCCAACTTAAAGGTGATTTTATTACTTTCTAAGCTACATGTTGGTCAAAGGCCAGATTACTGTCTAAATATGTTCCCAGATCCCTTACCACTGGGTCAACTCTTAAGGGTGTTTTATCGAAGGACTAATTAACTTGGGTTGACAGTTTCCCAAAGGGCATTATAATGCTTTTTTGGCATTAAGTTTTAGAGTATGGCTTTGGCATCAGTAATTTGTCTGTGTTAAACCCTCCTGCAAGATGTTGGGGGGAATCTATAATAGCTCCAAATTTACAGTCATCTGCAAATTTTGTGAGCCATAGGCTTTGAACATTAGCCTCGACTTCTGAGTACTCCAGTGGTAACTGGTTGCTTGGTGGAGGTGGTATCACCAATCCTGACTTCTTGGGTCCTGTCTGTGAGACAGCAGGCAATCCAGCAAGTTCTGTACAGATTAATGCCAAGCTCAGAGAGCTTTTCAATAATGCCGAGTGTGATATTGCACTGAATGCCTTGTCTAGGTCAAGATACACAGTATGTACTGTTTTACCCTCATCCATTGCCTTGGTGACCTCAAAGAAGTCTACCAGGTTAAGTAAGCATGACCTCCGCTTAACAAAACCAAATTGGGATGGGTCCATTGTCTATAGGTTGTTGATGTCCTTTATCATTTCCATGATAATTCATTTCATGGCTTTGCATATTAGGTTTGTTAGACTGATGAGCCTGTAGTTCCCTGGGTCAGTTGAAGGTCTGATCTTGTGAAGAGGAATGACTGTTGCAGTCCTCCATTCACTTAGAATGTAGCCCGTTTCAGGGCTGTAGTTGGATAGTGCCTCAAGCAGTCCCAATAGGCTTCATGAGGCAACCAGGGATGTTGCTGGGACTCTTGGAGGATGTGTTCTTGGGTTTAGTAAGTGTGCCAGAACTTGGTCTCTGCTAATAACTGGGAGTAGTGTGTTGGATGGGGTTTTACCTGGCAGAGCTGGGAAGGAGTTGGGGCGGTGAAGTTTGAGCTGAATTTATCGGCCAGTAGATTTGCTATGTCACACTGATTGGTGAAGGAGATACCATTCACCACCAGTTCAGCACACTGTTGTGTGTTGCTTTTAAGGTTCCAGACATAGCTGCAGAAGGACTTGTGATTGCCCTTTGCCTGACAGGATATCCTGAGCTTGTAGTTGACCTTGTAGTTGGCATTGCTGGACTTGATTAGACCTCTTTGTTTCTTATTTAGTTGTATAAGGGAGCACTTGTCTTTAAGGGAGTTTCACTTCCTGTTTTGGCCATGAGTTTTCTTCTTTTATAAAATACCCTGTTTAGGTGAGGATTTCATCAATGGTGTTTGTTTTTGGTGCTTGTTTTGGGTTTACATCTGGTAAGTATATTAGTTTCTATGCAGCCATTCATGTTTGTGTAGGACCTCTGAGAATAATTTTGCATAGTTAGCAATGGTCTGGGGTTTAGAGGAAGCCTTGAATTTTGACAAGGATGTGGTTTGCCTTAGAATAGTTCCTGACTATTACTAGTTAGTTAGCTTTTCCAGGTTGATTTTACTTCAAAAGAGACAGCTCTGCGATCCAACCTCACCAGTGAGGATATAACGTGGGGAAGTGTAATGTTCTCCCATGTTGGTGAGTACCAGATCCAGTATGTTTGATCCTCTGGTTGGAGCATGCACTATTGGTGTTTGTGTTAATAAAGTTCAGGAAGCATTTTGCCGGTGAGTTTGATGCAGTGTAAGTTTCCCGGTCTATTAGAAAGCAATTAAAGTCAACCATGAATAGAGTGTTTGGATGGTGAGGGCCTCTAGTAAGTTTAGGTAACAGACTACAGGCACACAAATAGCAAGACTTACTGCAACTCTGGAAACCTGGTAAGAGAGTAATGGTTATAGAAAATCAATATTTAAAGATCATGATTCCTATGAGACTATTATGCAGGAAAAGGCACATTTTGTGGCTGCCGTAAAACAACACCAGCAGTGTAAATTAAGGTCCAGCCATTCTAAAAGTATTTTTCCCAACAGGAACACAGTTGTTCACCTTATGTCTGTAAGCACTAGACAGTTACAAGTGTCGCTGCAATCACTGGATTATGTTAGCAAGAAATCTGTGGTAATGGAACAGGACAAAGGGAATCAATGCTTGCAGCCTATAGAAGATGAGTTGGAAAGTTGGAGCAAAAACCCCAGCAAGGGAAGCTGAGCAAACTGATGTATGCTGAGAAATATGTGACAGGAAAACAGATGCCACTTGAATGGAAGCTGATCCTTTGGGGAAATAATGCTGATCGTGACCAAACATAAAGTAATTAAGGGAGGGCTACACAATAAAGACCATATGTTTTTTTTTTGTTGTTTTTTTTTTTTGTTTGTTTTTTTGACTGACTTTGACTTTCCCTTCTGAAGAGCAGCTGTCTGAGAATTAAACTCTGGGAACCTGAAATGTACAGTCTTCATAGTGGATAAATGGCACAAGAAGTGGTTTATTTTGACTAAGTAATTTTATGAGAGTGCGCTAATCAAAGTTTAGTACAGTGCTTAACTACTTTACAAGTTAAACAGAATGATGCAATAGAATCAATGAGAAACACTACAATATGGCAGAATAGTGAAATGTTTAGCAAATACTTGTTCAAACAAGTAGCAAATGGAAAATGACTGATAAGCAACATATCAGACTGTCTGTTATAGACGTAGCCAAAACAAACTGTTATATTTTAAAATGAAGAATGAGCACACTACAGCAATAAGGCCAATTGCAAAATGTCTAATAAAGCACCAACAGTTCAATAAAACTGCCAGCTTCTGGAAAAATCCTTTCAGAGGTCCTACGACATAAAGATGTTAAAACATCCAAAGCAGCATTAAAGTCTTCACAACCACAAATTCAAAGTAATCTGCAACAAGCACATTCAAAATGGTTGGAAAATAGTATGCTAGCAATAGCAATGCTAGCAGTAGATGTTTAAAGCTGTCTGATGTCAGATATCAGATAAAATGTTCATAGTAAGTATATACAATCAGTCTATTATTGATCTTTACATGTCTAGGCAATAAGCCATATTCAAAGGTTTCCTGTATCCTGAAGGAGGGCAATACAAAATAGACCAGGGGAGAATCTGAGACCTCCCATCCAGTTACCTAGATTTACCTTGATAATTTTAAGGATGTTATTCTCCTTGGTGGTAGACTACTAAAGTAACAAACAGCAAATTCCAGAAATGCCATATTTTCTGAAGGCAGGATGCAGTATCAGTCGTTCCTCATTTGTTGTAATAAGAAGGACTCCAACAGGTAAAACAATGCCTACAGTCTCAGTCATACAACAAGAGTCTCATATTTCAGTCTCTTTATTTTGGCCAAGGATGGGATAGCCAAAAACTGGGAGCCAGGAGGAACCCAGATCATTCCATTCACTTCATCACTAAAGAGACACTAACTGAAAGGCACACCCATGACAAAAGCCTAGAAAAAAGCTGCAATTAGTTCCAAAGAAGCAACTAAAAATTGCAATAATACAAACAGAACACCTTGTTATGGTAAGCAGCAGAAATAAAACATACTTAAGTGACATGTCCCTTTTTTCTCTGGGGTTCTGCTATAAATGTTCCACAAGTTAAGTAAATTAAACATAATATTTGCATTCAGCCTATTGAGGACTAATAGGTCGCATGTACTTTGATCTGGAATATTATTTGCAATGTCCGGAATCTGCAAAAATTTTAAAAGGAGACAGAGGAACAATCTATTAAGACCACACTAAAACCGTGGGCTGTAGTGAACTTGCACATGATAGGTTCAAAGATAGTTAATACTATTCCTAGCAGTCTAGAGAACGACTGAGAAGCCTAGCCTAAATTCCCATTTCCCCCAAGCACTTCCTAGTTAAGTGACTTACTCAAGGTCAAACATCAGGGATAACTGAAGCTGAACTTTGCTATGCAAAGTTCTTATGGCCCTTAATGAGAAGAGTTGACTTTCAACACAACTTTCTCAAAAGACTTTATATGAAGAGAATGTTTAGGGTGGGCACAATGTGGATATTACTGTGTGCTGAACATTTTGTAACATTTTTTTGTGAAATAGAATCCCAGGAATTATTCAAGAGATTCTGCTATGACTGTTTCCACATGATAAGTAGTTAAAATATGAATCCAAGTTCAAACATACATACATTAGCGACTTATAAGTGCTTCATGGAGGAGTGTTACTAATTTGGGCGATTGCTTTCTCTGCATGAGGTTTTATTATAAATGCTTTACAAGTTATGTGAAATAAACTTAATACTTGTAGTCAGTCCATTTGCTTTTAATGGTCACATGTACTTTGATCTAGACTGTTATTTGCAAGATCAAGTTAACTGCAAAGAGTCTTTAAAGAGGACAAAATGGGGTTTGATTAGTGGCACACTGAGAAAGACTTGTACCTAATAACTAAATTTGACCTTTATGCAAAGCTATTTTTGTCCTAAGTGAAGATGATTGACTTTGAAAACAAGTGTCTCAGAAGACTTTATATGATGGGGATGCCCATGGTGAGCATAATATAAATATTATTATTTGCTGATCATTTTGACTGCTCAGTGTGACCACAAATCCCTGTTATTCATGTGGTTTTCTTATAACTGTTTTCATATGATAAATGTGCTCAAATGTTGTAATCAAGTTCAAATTGTTAGGAAGCAACAGATAATACTTGCTTCATGGAGGGGGAAAAAGTTGTGATGAGATACCTGTATTGTACTGGTACCATGTTATAAGTTGAGTTTGCACTAGTAAGATGAAATTGAACTGCATGCAAAATTTCAGTTATGCTTTAAATATATATGACTTTGTTAGACAGTACACAATGCATACACGCATAAACACAAACACACACACACATATATATATATATATATATATATATATATAGTATCAACTGTTAGGATAGTGGAATGTCATATGGTCAAGACCATTTTATCGACTTTCCAAAAACTTGAACATTACAAAAACAACAAGATCTATGTTGTTGCAGGTGGGCAAGCCCCCCTGCACCCAACGCACAAATTATATATACCAACACCGAAGTCACAGTACAGTGTGTTGTTGTGTCTTTCAGCTTTTCCCGGTTCAGGGTCGCCACAGCGGAACTCCGGTCTGCTAATGATTGGTAGTTGATTTTTACATGCCGAGTTAACAGCCCTGATGCAAAAGGGCAAATTCCCTGATCCTCACTGTACTGCGAGCTCAGTACAATTTGGGGTTTCAAAAAGTCAGTGATATGGTCTTAAACATATACTGTTTGACTTTCTGAACACTCGGTAATCTAATATTAATCTAATGTGTGTATACATATATATATATATATATATATATATATATATATATATATATATATATATTAGCTGACCCCATATGATCAAGTTTTTGAAAGCTCGACCGGACTGCATGGAGATCTGCACAGAGTGCGTAACGGGTGTAGTGCAATCTCGAAGTTGGTATATTTAAGTAGGGGGGTGTGCAGGAGGGCTTGCCCCCTTGCAAAATATGGATTTTATCAGTATTTCTTTTGTTTTTTGCTGGTTCAGAAAGCCAGCTTTCACAATAATGCACTTTCGTGGTAGTGCAGTTTCGCTCTTATGGGTGTCGATGTTTCTTGTTCGAGATTTTGGGATTTCAAGTAAGCAACATAGACCCATATATATATATATATATATATATATATATATATATATATATATATATATATATATCTGTGTGTGTGTATGTTAAACCAAATAAAGACAATAGACTGTCTTTGATGAAGATAGGAGAGACCATTGACAAAGTAGAGAAACACAATTCCACAGTTAGAATAGGGGAAATTATCTTAAAATCTACACGAGTTAGTGGATACAATAATTATGATAGATGGGACATCAGGAGACATGCCTAGCTAAGTAAAGAAACTTATCCAAAGGATGAAGAAACTTATCCAGAGGATGCTGGCAAATTCTTTTTTAACTTCACCTTCCTCACCATCCCATCTGTCCCTCCATTCTCCCTCACTCCTCCCTCTTAAAATTACTGCAGTCTAAGTCCTTTTGGCACTTCCAAAAGTGAAAATATCAGTGCCAGGGGTCCTGACAATACTTCTGGACATCTGGTGAGAAGTGCTAAGTGTCAGCTAGCAAAACCATTCCATTAATACTTCAGCCTGAGTCTCTCCCTTTTAATTTCTCCAATTCTTTTGGGTTCCTAATACCATGGCAGGAATAGACCCCATTCCTAAGTCAAAGTATGATTAAAGTTCATGAAATTAGTATTGTTTCAATCTTTGATGTTAGCCACTTTGCAGCACCTGCAATGTGCCCTGTAATGACTGCTTCTGCAATTTGTGTGGGGTTACATGTATTGGTAACATATCTAAATACAATTGTAGATTATTTTTTATAAGACCCGTTGCTGCTAGTACTATGGGAACTATAGGGGTATCTTTCTTCCACATTGCTCTCGTTTCTGCCTACAAATCCTGATATTTCATGACAACTTTGAGTCTCTCTTTACACAAGCCACTATAATCACTGGGTGTGCTAATTTCAATGGTCAATGCTACTTCTGTCTTCTTTTCATGGACCACTATATCCGGTTTTCTAGCATCTATGTTTTGAACTGTTGGTAATGAGCGATCCCATGTGATGTAGACTTCATCATTTTCTATGATGCTTTGTGGCTCATGTTTCCAGTGTTTTTCAGCCACTTCAATACCATAATGTTTGCACAATCCCCAGTGCAACAGTCTTGCCACATTATTATGCCTTTCAGTATACAGTCCTTCTGCTACTAGTATGTCACAACCAGCAGCAAGGTGTGCCACTGTTTCCAATTTGGTTTTACAAAATTTACATTTGTCTGTTTCTCCCACATGTTCAATGGACTTTGTAATACAATCAGTGTGTATGTATCCCACTATCTTGGGCCTCCAATATTAACCTTTCATCTCTTGGTTTGAATTCACCTCTCCTTAACCATTCCTGCATTTGTTCCTGATCAACATGAGGTTCTTCCAGAAGTTTTCTATACTTGCAACTACATTTATGCATTTTCTACATTTCTTGCCTTCTCATCTGGTCCTTTACCTTATATTCTTTCTTTTGTTTTTTGGCACATTCAGTTGCTGCCTGATTTTTATCTACTTCTAGTTTGATTTCCATTCCTGCTTGACACCAGTGTGCTTCTGCTAGATTAAGCAGAGAAGTCATCTTAGATTTATTCTCCTCATATTTCACAACTTTCACTACATTTGGGTCTTGTGAGATCAGTAGGTGTGTGTGGAGTCCTACGATTGCAGATTTATATATGTAATCAGTTTAAAGGAGGCTGATTCTTTCTTCAGAACCGGGAATATATAATGTTAGTATGCACTGATTTTTATAAATCAAAAAAACACAATCAAACTGGCAGAAAGAACTGGAAATAATACTAAGTATTATTTCCAGTTCTTTCTGCCAGTTTGATTGTGTTTTTTTGGTTTCTACTTGGCGATTCTGTTTTTTGATTTTTATAAATCATTTAGTGAGCATGAAGCATCCTTCTTGTTTTCCTATCTGATCTATCCAACATGTTTTGGGGCCAGTTAATCACTCCAAAACTGTAAGTTAGGACAGGAAGAGCAAATTGGTTTCTAGTTTGGATTTTGTTCCTAGATGTCAACTCTGCATTTAGGATTAATTTAAGTCTTTTGAAGTATTCCTTACTAAGTTTTATTTGCATTTGTTCATGTTTTATTGTTGATCCTTCATCAATTCCCAAATATTTATACACTCCCTCTTGTTCACATTCTTTTATATCACATTCTTGTCCCAAAATGATGTTTCCTTTGTGCTGCAGTTTTCCAGCTTTAAAGGTTGCCTTTGCACATTTATCAAGACCAAATTACATTCTAATATCATCTGAAAAAGTTTTTACAACTTGCAGTTGTGCTTTCAGTCCCTCATCTGATGAGCTATACAGTTTTAAATCATTGACAAAGAGAAGATGAAAAGTCTTTACATTTTGTTGTTTTCTATGAGCCAGATTATACACATGGCCTAAGCTGTTAAGTAAACAGCTTAATAGGTTAATGTCAAGACAGAATAACAGCAGTGACAGAGAGTCACCCTGGAATATTCCCCTTTGAACGTTTATCTCTAGAATAATAATTTGTCCTTTATCATGACTTAATTGCAAAATAGTCTGCCACTCATGGTCACTGTAATGTAGTCAATCAGTGTAGAGTGTATCTTATACATTTTTAAGCACTCTTTTATCCATGAATGTGGGATACTATCAAATGTTTTTTATAGTTAATCCATGCCATACTTAGATTCTTCCCCTTTTTACAGTTCTCTATGACTTTATTTAACAAGAAATGCTCCTTTGTTCCATATGACTTTCTTTTATTGGCCTTTTGTTCTACTGCCATAATTGAGTTTTCTTCTAAATGACTATAAACTCTGTCAGCATCAATTCCAGTGTATAGTTTATACGTTGTTAGAAGGCAAGTTATTGGTCTATAGTTTTTAGGGTAGCTTGCAGGTTCACTCTTAAGTAGAAGCTTAGTTTTTCCTGTTGTTAGCGAGGTTGGTGTCTATTCAGGGTGAACATATAAATAGTTCTTACTCATAGCTAAATCTTCATGCAAAGATGTTAATGTTTTTAACCAGAAGTTAGGTACTGCATCTGGGCCTGGAGTTTTCCATTTGGAGGCTTTTCTTAACTTTGTTTCAATCTCTCTGGCTGTTTACTTCATCGAATTTCATATCCTCTACCTTTAAACTTTTTATTCTTTTTTTTTACTTCTTCTATCCATTTAGCATCTTTGTTATGTTCCACAAGATCTTCATAAATACTTCTCCAAAATGTATCTATTTCTTCATTTTTTGGTGGTCTTTCAATTCCTTTTACCTTGTTTCCCAATTCTCTGTAAAACTTTTTTCGGTCATCAATAAATTGTTATTTTGTACTTTTCCTTTATATTTATCGATGTATCTTCTAAGTTTCTCCACCTGTGGTATGATTTTTAGTTTGTTATTTATGGTAGTGCATGATAGATCCTGGTCTATTCTGATACTGTGCATTGCTTTTATTATGTCTATCTTTGTTAGTATTTTTGTTGATCTGTTCCCTCCTCTATATTCTTCTAATAGTGGCACTTCTTAATTGCTTTGTAGTACTTCCATGATGGTATTTGATTTCTTCCCTTCCTTTCCCTCACTACCTTGTGTTCCTGTAGTAGAACTTTATCAGTTATTAATTTGGCTACACAGTAATATATCCTGTTTACTTCTGTTATATCACATGGATCTCTATGGACAGTCCTAATTATTGTATTCATTTGTTTTATCAAATTTCTGACTTTTTGAGTTTTATTGACCTTCTGAAGTCTGTTTCTTTCATTGACTTTAATATGTATATCTCTCTATTACATTAAGCAACTCTTCTCTTAGCTCATTTTCTTCTAAACTGAGGGCACATTTTTTGTTTTCCATTTCCTGCGGGCATTCTATAGAAAGTTCTATAGCATCTTCCTGTGGCACATTCTTTCAATTTCATCTTGTGCCATCTGTTACTCTGTCATATTGGTAGTCACTGGCCTATCACTCCACAACATTGACTACATCAGAGTTTCCACAGTTTCCTGTTCCTTCCCCTGCTGTCCAGCTTCAAGTGAATGTTTATACTGGTTTCCTGTGGAAGGCTCCAAAATATCTTCATATGGCACCTGACCAGTTGCTTCCCGTTCCACTGGTTTCCCATTAATTTGGATATCCATTGCTCTATCCTATTGTGGTGCTTTCTGAATTAGATTTTCTACACTGAACCCTTCACTTCACAGGTACTGCATAATCTCAGTTTCTATTTCTTTAACTTCTCCATTACTAATCTCCTTTTCTACTTTTCCTCTGTCTTCTTATTTTTCGTACTGTAAAGTTTTCCATAACCCGATTCCTTTGCCTCTATTTCTCTTCGAATATTTTTGGTGCTGCTCTTTTTGTATTGGTTAGTTTTGCTTTCTCCTTTGCATAAATATTACACCATATTAAATCTCTTTTTCTTTCTGTCCATATTTCTACTTCGATGTCTCCTGATTTTCCTGTTTCTCCTTACTTTGTGGACTCGCTCCATCTTGCTGTGATATAACTTGTGTTAGACCTTCTACACCAAATCCCTCACTTCGCAGGCACTCCATAACTTCACCTTCTATTTTTTTTAACTTCTGCTTTACTTATATTCTTTTCTATAGTCCCTCTTTGTGATGTTATTTTTTTATTGTGAAATTTTCCATATCTGGATGCCTTTGCCTGTATTTCTCTTCTAATATGTTTGGGGCTGCCTTATTTATATTGATTAATTTGGCTTTCTCCTTTGCATAAATTTTGCACCATATCAAATCTCTCTTTCTTTCCCATGTCCATATATATTTTTTTAATACTTTTCAAAAATCTGTAGGTTTTGTTGTTTATATTTTCACACTTCCTCATGTTTCTTTTAGATGAAAGTTTCTTGATCTATATACCTTTTCCACAAATCTGTTGTATTAATGAATACAAATTTTTATTTGAAGCTTCTGACAGTTTTTCTTGTGGAAGTATTTTTCTTTCCTCTAATTTCCCTCTTAATCATTTGGTATATATTGTGCCTAGAAATTCTGGGTTTTTTGCATAATAGTAAGAATACATCATTTCAACCAATTCTAAGAACTCCTCCCATCACTGCCACTCCCTTCACACCTTGAACTGGCTTGAACTCTACAACCACCTAAAATACCTACAACTTACAACAGCCCAGAAACACATCTTTAAACCAACAGAATGCCCCTCTCTTGCCAAATCTCTACCACCCTACACACCTGGACGCACCCTGAGATCCAAAGGTCAAAACCTCCTACATGTACAAAAACCCCTACACCCACCTGGCCAACTATTGCTATCCCACACCATAGCCAAACTGTGGAATGCTCTGCCCACACCACTACGTAACATACCAAACCATAACAGCTACAAATCCATGCTTCTCTCCCATATGGCCTCCAAATGGGAATGTCCTTCACATGCTCCCACCTAAAACACCCACACCACTAACTACACTCCTAAATCATTTTTCTTTGCAAAAATTTAACAATATGTCATAGGTCTTTCTCTTTACATCTTTCCAAATTATTTCTTTTGCATGCCACCCTCTAGCCTGCCTTACACATATTCTCAAACTGACACCCTCTTAATTGCAAAGCAGTGTATATATTAATGTAAAACTGTTATTCCCTGTACATAATAATATTGACAAAAGATACTCACATTATCTACTACTAATGTGGCAACTTTCTGTAATTCTGCCTTTTCCAAGTTTTACAAAACTCTGTACTTATATTTTGTAATGTTGCAAATGTCTGTATTTTAAATTTTATATGTGTAATGTTCCAAATCTCTGATTTTATAACGTGTACCGGAGCTTTTCTCCTTGGGTCTCCACTGAAAATGGGCCACAAGCCCAGTTGGACTAACCCGGTTAACAAACAATAATAAATAAAATAAATAAATAAAATTATCTTCAATTGTCCACTTTATTGCCTTTATGGCTGTTCTTTAGCCTATTAGTTTTTTGTGATTTTTGTGGACTAGTACTTCCTTCTACAACATGAGGTACAACATGAGAGTCATCCTCCCCCTGGGCCTGGCCTGGCCCCACCATAGGAATGTTTCTATATGTTGTGGATTCTACACTGTCATCTTTTCCAGTTCTGGCACCAGTGTATGCACCAAGACTGGGCACTTTTTTATCCTGGGTCTTGTGCACCCAGCTATCTTTTTTTTATTTTTAACCTACTTCTGTCCATGATATATGCTATATAAATACAGTTTATATATTAGTGTTATCTTAGTGAGATTTTGTGAAAACAAGTTCCACCTTGTGAAGGTACTCACCAAGACATGAGGATGAATTAAATTTCAGCAATGCTACTCTCCCTTGCTTGCTGACTTATACGATCTCCAGTGTTATATCCCTGATGTATGAAAAACTACTGTTGTTGTGCGCACCCCCCTCTACTGACCCTGGGAATTACAGGCCTATTAATCTCAGTATCATTATTTGCAAGGCTATAGAATGTACATAGCTGAGCTAATAAACAATATAAATTGCATTGTATCCATGAGTCCACACCAGTTTGGCTTTATAAAAGGCAGATCATGCTTGCTCATTCTAATTGAGTTTTTTTGGAAGGTTTACTGAGGCCACAGATAAAGGCCTACAGTCCATGCTGCCTACCTGAAATTTGCCAGGGCCTTCAACACTATCATCCCTGCTGGGATCATTGACTGAATCGCCTATCTCAGCATTAGATTATTCACAATTCGCTGGATAGATAACTAGTTACCTGAAGGAATCTATAGAATTAACGTGGAGGTATTTACTTTAGACAGAAATGCACCATCAGTGGTGACCACAGGGTCTGTCATGGATCCCTCTTGGCTGATATATTCTCGGGCATGACAATACCAATAGACCAAGGCTAAAAAAGTTTGCTGATGACTGCAAACTGGCAACAATGATCAAATCTAATTCTGATACTCAAATTGTCTACCACGGCTATACCAGACAAATGACAACTCTGGCACTATTTCTGTTGTTCCACATACATCCTGCAAAGTCATCAGGGACATGGATACCTTTGCTGATAAAAGACTCTCCTTTGACCAACATCTCTCTGAGGTGGCTAGAAAGTCATTCCACATTGCACAACTTATCCTTTGTGGTATCATCTTAAGGTCCAAAGAAGTTATAATCCCACTTTACTCTTTCCATAATAGATGCATCATTGAATGCAACACTCCCTTTTGTATCTATCTCATCATGCACCTAACCCAATTCATTAGACCTCAGTGTTTCCTCATCAAAGGTATCGTGGGCATTAGTACATTTAGCTAGTCTGGCAGATTAAAAGCCTTGTCCCTCTACACATTGTCATACAGACTCCTCAAAGGTTATTACTAGGCCTATGATGCCGGGGGCCTTTTTTAGCCTAACCAAGCTTCCCAGAGGTGACAATCAAACCTGTACTTTATGTCTACAAGGTAAACACTTTAACCATTAAGCCAACCCCTAAGAGATGAATCTGCTTAGCCTTCTGTGTTACAAATGACATATTCTTTGAACCCTTTCACCTAAACAGAACTAGTGGTAAAGCAAAACCCCACTCTAGAGACCTAAACTTTTACTACCACATTACCATCACCAAAATGAGCAACAGGTACCTCACCCAGAGTATTCTCCACTTCTGGAACAGGCTGTCCTCACCTATAAAGCAAAGTACTTCCCTAGCAACCTTTAAAACCAGTCTGGATGACTGGATATGTGATTGCAAATTTCCTTTCTTGCAACTATTCACACTTGCCTCTTCTAATGTCTTTCTACCTCTCTGTTTAATGACATGCTGCTATCCCTGTAGCATATGCCATCTCAGTCATTATGTCTACATCTTATCATTAAAGCTCTGCTAAGCATAATTCCATTTTTCCATCCATGTGTTGCCATTGTTAACTGCTTCTTAAACTTAATGTTGTAGCATATTCTTACATCTGTAAAATCATCTATATATTTGTTTTAGAATAGCCTTGTAGCTGTAAATATATTTTATTCATTTCTTATGTGATCCAGTTCACCTGGGCTGTGCCTGCAAATGGCCCATTGAAATCAGTGTACCACCTCAGTAAAGATTTATGAATAAATAAATAAATAAATAAAATCTTTTTACACAGGGGAATTTGTCAGTCTTCATTTGTACTGGGTGATGTGACTGAGCTTCTCAATGATTTCTGTTTGCCATACTTTTAGTAACATAGGATAATAGGATCATAGGAAGTTACTAGGCTATTTACCCTGAAGCCCTTACAAGCCTAGACAAGAATTTAGCCCATGTTCAAACAAGTCAGCACCCTATGCCACTGTCCAGCAGGGATATAGGTGGAATCCCAAGGGTGTATTTGTTGTTCCCCATCCAGTTATCCAGGTTGCGCTTAAAAAGGTTTAATAAGTTACTCTGCTTTACGTGGAGAGGGAGTCTATTTCACAAAAGGGTGAGTCTCTGGGACACAAATCTGTCCTGCCAACGAGTCCTATTGATGTCACAGACCAGGTTGAGGTCTCGTGTGCGGGTTACTCGAGTGGAGCTTGACATGTGGATATGCAGCAGTCCCATCAGGGCGGGGTCTGAGATTGCTTTGTATGCCAGACAGAGGTCACCTCTGAGGAGCCTGTAGGAGACTGAGTAGAGGGATAGGGCTTTTAGCCTGTCTGTGCAGGGTAGATGTTTGAGGCCCTGGATTCTCTGGGTGAGGAATCTCTGTGATCTTTCCAGCTGCTGCATGTGCTTTGTGAGGTACATGCCGAAAGGGGCATTGTATTCAATAATCGGTCTTATAAGGGAAGAATACAGGGATGTTATGACCACTTTGTCCCTGGATGAGATACACTTGCTAATGAGGTGGGCCATGTAAAAAGCTTTCCATAGAATGGAGGCAATATGGTGGTCAAAAGTCAGTTTGCCATCAACCTGGGTTCCCAAGTCCCTCACGACTGATTGCATGCTTAGTGACCTATTAGCAATGTGATAATTTGTGGTGACATCATTCTCCGCAAAAGGGATGATGATGCATTTTTTGGCATTCAGTTTGACGCCATGTTTCTGGCACCAGTCATTTGTTTGGGTGAGACCTTCTTGGAGGATTTCCACATCATTAAGGGAATTGATGACAGAACCCAGATTTCAGTCGTCTGCAGACTTGGTCAGCTATAGCCCACTAGATTTGGCTTGCATCTCTGAGCAGTATATCCCAAACAGCAGAGGCCCCAAGACTGATCCCTGGGGTACACAGCTTGTTACAGGTCTACTACTTGAGGTGACTTCCCCTATTTTGACTAGGTGGGTTCTATCAGTGAGCCAGTCTGCTACACATCTAGTAACATATGGATTGATGCCTAGTTGAGAGAGATTATCTATTATACCTGAGTGGGGAAAAGTTTTGACGGCCTTGGCCAGGTCAAGGTAGGTGGTATGCACTGTCTTCCCCTCATCTATGGCCTGGGTGACTGTCTCAAAGAAGTTGACCAAATTTAACAGGCATGACCTCCACATGACAAAATTAAACTGTGTGGGATCAAGTGTCTGGAGGTTGCTAATGTCTTTGTTAATGAGGTCTATGATAATCCACTCCATGGCCCTGCAGATCAGGCTAGTCAGGCTGATAGGTCTATAATTCCCTGGAGCAGTGGACGCTCCACCTTTGTGCAAAGGGATGATAGTAGCTGTCCTCCACTTGGCTGGGACGAAGCTGGTACTCAGGCTTTGGTTGAATAGGGTGCCTATTGGTGCCGCAAGTTCCTGCCTGAGTTCATGGAGGATGCAGCCTCAGATCAGGTCCCATGGAGGCTGTATTTTTTGCCTTTGAGAGAGCAGTGATGACTTGCTCCTTATGGATAAGGGGAGGGGGGCAGGTACTCGGGATGTCCTGTTTTACTGATGGGGGGGACAGAGGAGTGAAGTTTTCACTGAACCTGTCTGCCAGTAGGTTGGCTATATCTACAGGGTTTGTGAATGTGGTGTCCTTGACCACCAGTTCAAACTATGAACCTATCTTTATTTTGTCCATGTTGACTGGGAAAAAAGTTCAGTGTCATTTTAACTGACCAATATCTCATTCATTAAATTATGCATGACAGTAAGAAAAGGCAACTTGTGTTCTGCCAAATACCACAGCAATGTCACGTCATAGAATAAATTCCATAAGCCATTTAGGTAACATTCTGTCTAAATAAAACAAACAGTCTCCATGGTGTCCCTCGAAGTCTCACAAACCCAGTATGTCAATATACTGAGTTCAACAACAAATAATGAGGGAACTTCTCTGAGTGGAAGATATAAGATTCCCTAGAGTTCCTCAGACTTCAGGCACCTCAGAGGTGCCTGTACGCTGAGAAACTCTAGGGAATCTTAAATCTTCCACACAGAGAAGTTTCCTCATTATTCTGTCTAAATAACATCCCACTTCAATTCCTTACTGACACTTTGTTGTAGAGTGGTAGTGACACAATGGGAGGCCACAACAAACATGCAGCAACACTTTTATGTACAACCAAGAAATTCTTGTGTTAAAATCTGACCAAAGTAGCAGAGAAAGGTGCAGCATATTAATTCCTCCTGATTGACAGGTGCTAATTATTATTCATTATGGCATTTCTGCAGGCAGGAACGTTATGCTGTCCGGGCAGGTTTCACTTTAGATGCTTTGCTAAAGAAAGCAGTTACCAAATGTTTGCCCTAATTATAATAACCTTCAAAGGAACTGATACTAAAATTGGAAATAAATGAAAACAGATTGCTTTTACATTGGTTAAAGGCATCATTTGTCTTGAAAAGAAATCACAATAACTTAAGAAATGTACCCTTTAAGAATATGAAAAGGTGGCAAACCAAACCTAAGTGATCCAGACATACAAGATGGCTGGCAGAGCTGTGACCTGAATAGAACTGTTCTTGCTTACCAAATGGCTGGTAAATAAAATGCAGTTCATGCTGAAACGTGTTCTTCATACTGATCACTGCTGCAGTGGATTTAGCTATACGTGTTATATCCTGCAAAGGATATAACAGCCAGCCAGCTTCCAAAGCTTCAGGGCAGCTTCCACATGCTCAAACTGTCAAGCAGCTCTAGGTGAGCTGATTAAAAGAGAAGTTTGGGAGCAAAGCCCTTCAGAGCTTTCCTGCCATCAGAAAGTGGGAGGCTGAGCCACCAAAGAGTACACTTCTCTGAGGCTTTTGAGGATCAGGGGTCAGCTTGTACTTTCCTTTGCTGGGCAGATAAGTTCTCCTTGGGAAAAAATCCATTTTCTTATTTTGTTGATGTTGTGTTACTTTTCTCTTCAGGAAGATTATTTTAAAGTTAGGAGTAATGTATTTTAACAGGTTGTCTCAAGACTGTAATGTACTTCTGAACAGAGCAAGAACACTTGTTTTTTTTCTGTCAGTTTAAAAGTAGTGTTAACTAACTGAAAATATATTTTCTGTGGAGAAAGTGTATTAAATTTTCCTTGGTGGGGCTGGCATATCATTTGAAAGTGCTTTTTACTGTATTTTTTTCTGTCAAAAAATTGCTTTTGTGGATTGGTAGTTTTATCGGCATTAGCTGCTTGTCTTCACTGGGAAAGAGGCACAATTTTTGGCTTAACTGTGGAGCCGACTATTACTGGTCCCACATTCAGTCCTTCTTCCAGCCACAAAAAGAAAAAGCTAAGCAAACAGCCTTTGCCGCCACAGCAAGCTAGTTACTTGCCTCAGACATAGGTGAGTGACTCCGCTTTGGCCATTTACTGTACTTCAGACCACACATCTTTTAACCCGGATCCCTGTGGTGTAGCACCAACAGCTACTGCACCTGTTGCAGTCCCCTCATTGGGCAAGGGAGAACCACTCTTGGTGGTCCTGGGAGAGGGAATAGGGAAGGTTTCCCTGTAGTATCAGAATGCGCTGCCTATATATAGGGAAGCAGCTGCTGCTATTAGTAACACGATTGGTCCCATTGTTTCAGGTAAAAAGAAACAGAAAACCAAGCATGTATCTACTCCTCCTCAAATTACTTTGGATAGGAGTAGTTTACTGAGACTGGCTCAGGGTTTAATTCAGGCTGCTGATCTTTCCCGTAAAGCAGTTTCTGGTAAAAGAAAGAGGGATTCCTCTTTTCCTGAAGAGATTCAAAATTCTGTATCTGAACAGGAAGATGCAAGGGTGAATGCAGGTTTTTCCCTCTGATTTCTGATCCAGACTCAGAGGAGAGCAGATTTCTGATTCTCCCTGTGGGGGGTTCTTTTTCTCTAAACTATTGCTAGAATATGCCAGTATTTTCAGGAGGATAACACTGGATTCTCACTCCCTCAGAAACTAGTATGAGTTGTCACAAAAGGATTTTTCAAAACCTACACCTATTCCTCCTGCTTGTGTGTTGCTGACTGCAATTTTCCTGTTAGTAGACCAGCCCCTAAAAAGGCAGATAAGCTGTATAAAATTCCTCAGTCTTTTACATATGTATACACTCTTTACAAACCTGATCCAGCACCTATAGCCTTAGCTGAATCCACTGGTGCCAAGCATTTAGTTTCTTCCTGTCTTATTCCTTCTGTTAATGATGGGAAAATTATTGATAGGTATGGGATATGGCAACTTTGGTTTTCAAAATTTTGAATTGTCAGTCTCATATGTCAAAGTTTGTTCAAACAAACTGTGAAAGTATGAGGAATGTTGTATCTGCAGGTTCTTCTTAGAAAAATATGTTTTAAATAACTTAGTTTCTTCTTTTGTACTGGTCACTACTCATTGTTTGCAGTGGTGGATGACTTTGTTAACACTACTTCCAGGGCTATGGCCACTGGTATTGTTTTAGAAGGTTTGCATGACTACATTCTCAGAAACTTCCAGATGTTAAAAATTAGATTTGAAATCCTCCCTTGGACAGATATTTAGTGTCTGACTCCTCTGCTGCAGAGGTAATCAAAAGTGTGATGGAAGAGGCAAGCTGATCTTGGGAATTTCTAAAATTTTTCAGCTCTCCTTTTCCAAATTGCCCAAGGGATTTTCTTTCTCTTCCGTTTTTGGCAAAAACAAAATAACCAGTCTCAACAGAATTCAGGTAAACAGACACTTAAGAATGAATGGCAAGGGAATCCCTAAATGATGTCTCTAACCTCCCAAAACCAAGGACAGTCCAATATATCTGAATGACTGTTCAAGCGACCTTGTGATCCACTACCACCCTGACCACATTTTCTTCCAAAAAGTCTTACTCTCCACTTTTTCTCTTTGACAAACAGATTGATTCAGACAAATGGGTTCTGAATATCTTTCATCAAGGTTACAGATGGCAGTGGAAATAAATTTTTCCTTCCCGGGAGGGGGTCATTCCTCATCCTCTAGATCAGACTCTTTTGTTTCAACCTGTTCTTCATCACATGCTGTACCAAGGGCCAATAGAACCAGTTCCTCCATCCGAAATGGGGAAGGGGTTATATTCAAGGATGTTTCTAGTGCCAAAGAAAAGAAAATTCTTGGAGACCAATTCTGGATCTTTCTATCCTAAACCTGTTTGTGATAGTGCCCTAATTAAAAATGATATCACTCCACAACCTGTTACCTCCCAGATCTTTGGATCAACTGTTTATTTTTTGTGAATGTAAGAAGGGGCAGTCTGTGTCAAAGCAGAGTATTTCTAAATGGTTGTCTAACACTATTACCTTTTGTTATACTCGCTATAACAAATCTACTCCAGGCAGGGTCAAGCCCCTCTCTACCAGGGCCTTGGCTTCATCCATATGGCTTTTTGGAAATGGTTGGAGTCTAGAAATATTCCAGAAGCTGCTACATGGTCCTCTGTACATATTTATGTATTTTATTTATTGACATTTGATTACATACTTTTACACAGCACTATAAGCTTCATTTCTTCTCTAAGTCCAGATTAAGCTTTGCTATGGCCATTCCTGGACTCATCTATTTCCTCTTCCCAAATGTAGTTTGCTAAGGTAATCTACCCATATACCTAAGGTTACTGCAGCAGTGATGAATATGATGAACACAGTACAGTTGTGTAAGTTGAACTTACATTAACAGTAGATGCTCAAATGGTCACTGCTGCAGTAACCGTGCCCTCTCTACCTTCACCCCCCCTTGTTTTTTGTGTGTTTTTATGCAAGAATGTGGACATTTATGTTTTGCTATTCCTAGCATTGTCCTTTCAGGACTTAGCCTCCCTTTCTGTGCTGGCAGGAAAGCTCTCAAGAGCTTTGCACCTAAATGTGTCTTTTAGTCAGCTTAGCTTGAGTTGCTTGACAGTTTGGGCACGTTGAAGGTGTCCTGAAGCTTTGGAAGCTGGCCGGCCATTATTTCCTTATCGGGATATAAGCCATATAGCTAAGGCTACTGCAGCAGTGATCATCTGATCATCTTCTGTTATGGTAAGTTACTTACACAACTGTTCTTTTTAAACTCCCCAGCTGTAGTTTGATTTCTCAACAGTGTACATTTTATTCTTCTGAGATAAATAGGCTGAGTCATGTAGCAAATATGAACAATTTCCTTGAATCAGATTCAGCTATAGGGTTGCATCAAACTTTGAATAAATTACTACTATAAATGACAACTCAGCTGGTCAGACAAACTCATACTAATTTTTATTAAAATTGGAGGTGACTCCAGGCTTCCCTTGAGCTATGTAAATAATAACTTTTTTACAAGAAAATTGAAGAACTGAGTTATAAATGGAATTATAAAGAACAAACCACAATAATTAATTTCTCTTATACAGTAATTAATAAAAAGTGACAGGACTGATCTGCATAAAAAGAAGATGAAAATGAGGCTCTAGGCATTAAGAAAACCCTGAATAGAATGCTCTACAATTTGTGAAATACGAAGTGAGTTATTGCTGGATGTATGGAAACTTAAAGCTACCATCACAAGTTTAATATAGTTATGTAGGTTACAAAAATCCCAGTTCCATCATAATTATATGCATTTTTTCCTCCAGTTGATATTATATGAACACGTTTGGAAATCCCGGTTATAGGAGTTCCAGATGTCATATGTGTGTGCAAATAAAGACAATATGCCCTCTTTACAGACACACTGTATGTTACTGTTATAACCTAAAGAACAAAATATAGTTCTAGATTTCATGCTCAACTGGTTAAACATAAAGCAACTAAGAGAAGGCACACTTTCAGGAGTCATGTTTGGTAACCAGTAATATGAAAACAAGCATTACTTAGATTCACACCATAAACTCCCAAATTCCCAGCTGCAGTAATGAGTTATTTTTCTACTATGTATATCCATGTCTTGTTACGCTGCCTTCTGATATGCCTAAGGATCCAACGGTCCATGTGGTGACTCAACAACACAAACAGTCATGTTGTGTTTCTCTCTCTCTCTCTCGTTTTGTGGAACAAAAGCACTGTAAGGAGCAATCCCTTTGTTTCATTTAATGGAAGCCAAAAACATGCTACAGTGCCAAGAGTTCAAATTCCAAGATGACAGGCTAAGCTCTGATCTAAATATAGTAGAAAGTGCACATTTGTAGCAAGGCCTATTTTATTGGTTGCTTCCAGATGGGGAATAAAGTTTTTACTGGCATTTACAGACAGATGTGCACTTACATTCTGTTACTGTGCCATTATTCATGTAAGATATGAAGTATAAGTTACAGTAATGTACTGCTGCTTTGTCAGTTCAGTTCTACAGAGGCCTGACCTTTGGTAGCAGGCTACAGACTCTAATAAGAGAAAAAAGTGGGAGATTTTTAGTCTTTGTGCTTTCTATTAATTTACACAGAGTTTCAGTAATCTCCTGATGTCTGTGAACCCTAGAGTATTTCACAGATTTATTAATTTCAAAGTCCATATACATTTATGTACATCACATTTATGTGCCTGCGGTATTCCTCTGAATCACCCCAAGTACAGTTTATGATAGATGCTGCAGCTGCTTGTTAGCAGAGTAAATGTTCAACATTACTGCCATCTGCTGCAAATTTCATAGTACTGCAGTTTTTTTCAAAACCAGTAAGCAATTAAAAGATTTGACTAGTAATTTAAATTTTGTGAGGCTTCAAAATCTATATAGCTTAATGGCATTTAGCATCACTTGCCTGTATGAATGGGATATTTTGCCAAACTTCTTGTGTACATTCCTGTTGCTGCATTCAGCTGTGCTTTAAAATGACTTCCACAAAGCTAGTAGCAGCTGTAAATGTAATAGGCAATGAAAAAAGTTTCATAGGTTCATGAGTGTTTACTAGGCTAATGACCACAAGGGCCTTTTTAAGCCTAGCTATGCATCCCAAATCTCTGAGAAGATTTGATACCCTTGATAAGTGTAAGCGTGGACCTGGGATATGAACCATTTACAGGTTACCTATGTCCATTAGAGACATAGGTGCCAAACCAGGGATGAATTGACGGTTTTCCATTCAGTTGTCCAAGTTGCACTTGAATTGAGTTAGGGAGAAACTCTGCTTCACATGGATGGCAAACCTGTTCCACAGATGGGGTAGTCTCTGGGATACATACCTATCTCTCCAGCAGATCCTATTTATATCACAGGCAAGGTTTAAGTCTTTAGAACGGGTAATTCTGGTGCTGTTTGTTTTGTGGATATCCAGGAGGTCCATCAGAGTGGGGTCTGAGAATGTCCTCTATGCCAGGCATAGAGCTCCCCTCAAAAGCATGTAGGAAACAGAATACAGGGGAAAGGGCCTTGAGGTGGGCTGCACAGGACATTTTACCTACACCCTGTATTTTTTTAGTGAGGAACCTCTGTGGATGTTCCAATTGTTGGATATGCCTGGTCAGGTACATAGCAAAGGGAGCACTGAACTCAATGATAGGTCTGATGAATGCCAAATACAGTGGAACAATGACTTCCTTGGACTTAGATGCCATAGCTTTGTTTATAAATTGTTCAACATAAAATGATTTCCTCACCACTGTAGACACGTGATGGTCAAAGGCTAGATTACTATCTATGTGTGTGTCCTTAAGTCCCTGACTACTGGGTCAACTCTAAGGGGTGTGTTTTCAATATGATAGTTACCAGGGATGGATAACTTCCCAAAGGATACTATTATCCATTTCTTGGCATTTAGTTTTAGTCCATGGCTCTGACACCAGTTGTTTGTCTGTGGCAGCCCCTCTTGGAGATCATTTGTGTCAGTGTGAGATTCAGTGACAGCTCCTAATTTAAAATCATCTGCAAATTTAGTCAGCCAGAGACCACTAACATTGGCCTTGTCTTCTGAGAAGTAAATGCCAAAAAGGAGCGGACCAAGGACTGATCCTTGAGGGACTCCACTTGTGACTGGCCTCTTTGTAGAGGTTGACTCCCCAGTTCTAACTTCCTGGGTCCTATATGTGAGCCAGTTGGCTATCCACTGGGTGACATATGGGTTTGTACCTAACCTCTTGAGTTTATCAACAATGCCTGAGTGGGGTACTGTGCCAAATGCCTTGGTTACATCAAGGTAGGCAGTGTGAATGATTTTGCCCTTATCCATTGCTTTGGTGACCTTCTCAAACTTACCTCAAATTTGGCTTTGGTAGACTTTATTTGTCCTCTGGGTTGTTTGTTTAGTTTGATGAGAGTGTGTTTATCCTGATGGGTGCTGCACCTCCCAATTTTTGTTATGATTTTCTTCCTCCTGTTATACAGCCTATTGATTTTGTGATTCCACCAGGGTGGCTTGTTTTTTGAGTTAGTTCTGTATGTCTTCCTGGGTGGGTACAGCTGCCTCTATACAATTATTAACGTGCTTGTACAGGATTTCTGTGAACAGTTCTGCATAGGCAGCAGTGTTTTCGGGGTTTATGAGGGCTTGAAATTTTGCCAGGTTCTCAGTTAATAGCAGGAGGTTAGGTTTAGAATAGTTCCTGAATATTCCAGGTTTAGCTGGGGGTCCAGGTTTTATTTTTATTTCAAAGGAGACCATTTTGTGGTCTGACATTACCAGGGAAGGCATTACAGTAGGGAGTGTGCAGCATTCTCCTATATTATTAAGGACCAGATTCAGTATGGCTGCAATCCCGGTTGGTGTATTGACTATCTGGTCCAGGGAGTTTGTGTTTACAAAATCCAGGAATCTCTGTGCATGTACGTTTGGTATCATATAGGATTCCCAGTTAATAGAAGGGTAATTGTGATCGACAAGCCACGATGCTTTGCCAGAGATGGCCTGCACCTGTCGCCCCTGGGATTTTTGGATACTGGCTAAGGCTCTAGCCACCCCATGTAGTGCCTTTTTTAGGCAGGGTTCAAATGACAAATTCGTCACACTAACAGGTACAGGCAAGAAGAATCTGAGGGTATTGCTACTCAATGCTAGAAGTCTAAACCTCAAAATGCACTCTCTCGAGGCACTCCTTAAAATGGAGAACATCGACATCTGTGCAGTGACAGAGACCTGGTTCAAGGCTCCAGAGAGTACCCCTGCATTACCAGGCTATAATTCATACCACACCTTTCGGCCACCTAACCTGGACCGAAACACTAAAGGCGGAGGCGTGTCCATATTCATTAAGGATATCCACACCTCCAGGCTAGTTGCTCAGCATAATGCATCCGAGATTATCCAAGTGCAACTAACTCTGGGCAAGACCGCAATCCAAATTGTAGCTTGCTACAGATCCCCCACCATGCCCCAGGATTCCCACTCCTCATTTCTTAATACACTGGAAAATATTAGGGTACAACCTAACACCCTAATAATGGGCGATTTCAACTACCCTACCATTAACTGGGAAAATTACTCATGTACCAACTCTTGTGCTCAACGTTTTCTGGAATTCATAAATTCCAATGCCATGGATCAACTTATCCACACCCCCACCAGGAGCAGCAATATCCTAGACCTGGTTATTACCAACATGGTCAACCGGTGCTCCACACCAGAGGTCAGTTCATCGTTGGTCAGATCCGACCATAAGCTAATCACCCTAGACATCCACATCCCTCCCCCATCCCCATTAGGGAAACCACAGTAAAAAATTTCTCCAAAGCCAACTTCACGCTTCTTAAGACAGAAGTGGCAAACTTCACGACACCCATGCTGACGGACAATAGAGGTATGACTGCTGAATCCTACACAAATGCACTTTATAAGCACTTACATGAGTGCATAGATCGTGCAATCCCTAACAGAACCAAGATGCTATCCTCAAAAAATAGGAAGCCAATCTGGTGGTCCCCTGCCATAAACAAACTCTACAACAGAAGAAAGAAACTATTGTAAAAGAGTAAAATCCCATGATTGGAGAAACTCCCTGGTCAGCTTCAGTAAGAAGCTGAGATCCCTCATAAAATCCTCCAAAGCTAGTTATGAAAACAAAATCGCCACTGACTCTAAAGACAACCACAAAGCATTCTATAGCTATGTCAAGAATCTCAATGGCAACACTCAGATCTGCTCTGAGTTACAGCACAATGGCACTAAATATACAGAACCAATGGATATTGCCAATATCCTGGCAGATAGGTTCAGTGCTAACTTTACCCCTCTGTCATCCCCTAAAGGGCCCATCTCTATACCAGAAGAATGCAAAGTTCCTGTAATCATGGCTGCACAGGTAAAAAACACACTATCCAAAGCCAAGAACACAGCATCCATGGGACCTGACGACATCCCAGGCTGTGTTCTACATGAACTACAGAACGAACTGGCACCCCACCTAAGTACCATGTTCAATCATAGCCTCACCTCAGGCTATGTGCCCACTGAATGGCGCTGGCGACAGTTATCCCACTCCACAAAGGGGGAGCCACCACAGACCCCGGAAACTACTGCCCAATTAGCCTAACGAGCCTGGACTGCAAGACTATGGAGCGTATCATCATGGAACTTATAAACAATGACATTGGTAATCTCCAAACTCAGGACCCCACCCAGTTCGGGTTTGTAAAAGGCAGATCATGTCTCCTAAACCTGATAGACTTCTTTGAAGCAGTCACCAAAGCCGTAGATGAGGGTAAGGTGGTTCACACAGCCTATCTAGATCTTGCCAAGGCTTTTGACACCATCCCCCACTCTGGAATTATAGATAAACTCACTAAACTAGGTATAAATCCCTATGTCACAAGATGGGTTGCCAACTGGCTCACTGACAGAATCCACACTGTGAAAGTAGCAGACTCCAAATCCAGCTTCAGACTAGTGACAAGTGGAGTACCACAGGGTTCAGTCCTGGGTCCTCTCCTGTTTGGTATCTACTTCTCTGAAGTACAGGCCAACACAGAAGGTCTTTGGCTAACGAAGTTCGCAGATCAAAGCCATGGCCTCAAGCTCAATGTCAAAAAGTGCATTGTCATTCCTTTTGGTAAAAACTCAGTACCCATGAACTACCACATAGGTGGTAGTCTACTTAACACCAAAAGTGTGATAAGAGGCCTTGGGACACAGGTGGACAGTAGTCTCTCCTTTGATAATCACATCGCCACAGTAGTCAGGAAATCCTTCTATGTGGCACACCTCATCACAAAAGGTTTCTCATCCAGGAAAAAAGAGGTCATTGTTCCCCTCTACTCGTCACTCATTAGACCCATTATAGAGTACAATGCCCCTTTTGGTATGTACCTCACAAGACATCTACAGCAACTGAAAAGGCCACAGAAATACCTCACAAAGAGGATTACCGGCCTCAAAGAGATGCCCTATGCAGACCGTCTCAAAAAACTGCAGCTTTACTCCATTGCATATCGCCTACTCAGAGGCGATCTCTGCCTAACACACAAAGCTATGTCAAACCCAGAGCTTTTAGACATGCTCCACTTAAAGAAATCCCAATCCCTACGAGCTACACGCTCTAGGGACCTAAACCTCATCACCACAATAAACAGAACATGCTGGAGGGATAGATTCCTGTCCAGAGACTTCCCATACTCTGGAACAAACTACCTATCTATATCAAACAAAGCTCCTCATTAGCACTGTTCAAGAAAAATCTTGATGATTGGATGGGAGATAGGAAATTTACCCTGGGGATCACTTCTGTGGCTCTGCTCGACAGTGGCACAGGAAGATAATTTTCTTGGGTGGCGAAAGCCAGGGTACCTTTGGCTAGGCTTATATAGGCCCTAGGGCCAATAGCCTAGTACCTACCTATGAACCTATAATTAAAATCACCCATGAATATGGTATTGGGTTGGATGGTTAGTGTTTCTAATAAGTTTAAATACATGGTATGGGTTTCCTGGGTCATGGAGGGGGACCTATAACTCGAAAGAAAGTGGTATTGGATTTTGCCTATCGTGATTTGAACATGGAGCAGCTCAAGTGCATTGTCCTGTTTGACCAGCCTTGAAGTAAGTAGAGATACCTCCACCTTTAGTCCCTGCCTGTGAGGTAGCTGGCCTAAATGTGTGGAAGGCATTATAACCTTGTACTGTTGCCGTGTGGCCCATGTCTCAGTGACCACACAGATGTCAGCATTCTGTAGGGTAAAGAGAGCTTCTAGGAAGTGGAGTTTTTTTGGTTAGACTCCTAGCATTGAGCACTAATACCTTTATGTTTTCTTGGTTTTGATTTGCTATGTCGGAAGTACTTTCAAGTTGGCATTGACTAAAAAGAGGCACTATGGGGGAAGACAATGTTTTAGCTAATATTCAAAAGCCTAGATGGAAGTGGTGCAGACCATCCCTAGCAAAGCATCATGGTCTGTTCACCATCTCCTTCCATGCTGACAGATATTGCACCCTGTTAGAATGACACCAGAAACTAAGCCAATTATTAAAGTCAATCATCTTTTGTTTGCATTGTGGCATCTTCCTTGGAAAAGGTAAAATGCTGCTCATTGCTAGGCTCATACCAGCCTGAGGCACATATTCTGAGAGATCCGTGATGTCTCTCTTCAGATTCACTTTATAATCTCGAAATACTGAAATCTTGAAATTTCAGTATCTCGAGACTATAAAGCCGAACATTCACAATATCGAAACCCCAAAAGTGCAAAATTCAAAATCGCGACTTTTAAATAAACACTCCACCACACAAACAAACATACATGCACCTTCCTCCCCACACTACAACAAACCAACAAAACACACACAAACACAACAACACAAATATACACCCCCCCGCTACTTATATATACTAACTCCGAGGTTGTACTAAAAAAGACAAAGACACTAAACCCGCCACTACATACTCTATATTCCCCTTGCACAAACACACACCACATATGTAAAAACACCACCACTCTCAACACTTACACACTCACACTCTTACCTACCTACCCTAACCTACACCAAAAACTTCCCCACACACTCACATACACTCAAATCCCTACCCAAAACCCTTAAAAAAATAGCACTTACCTAAATCTCCACATATATCCACACAATGGCAGACAAACCATATCCCACAGCATACTGCACCTTTCAAACACAGCAAATCCCACGTACTGCACAACCACAACTGCAAATTCGGCATTTAGAATTTGATCAAGTGCAGTTTCGCTCAACTGCACTTTCAGTATTTTTGTCTCAAGATACTGAAATTCGAGATTTCCGTATTTCAAGATAGTAAAGTGCTTCCCTCTCTTCATATAGTCTAGGGAGGTAAATCTCAGGTCATTTACTCCCACATGGACTATGACTGAGTCATATTGGGAATTGTGGTCCAACAACCTGAGTGTGTGTGTAATGTGGCGGATCCTAGCCCCTGATAAGCAATTGACCGTGACTTTCGCCTTACTCACTCTGGTGAGAGGGACATCAGAGGTAGTGTCTCATGAGGTAGTGTCCAATGACTAGAACGCTGGATTGTGTGGTGGCTTGCCTTATGGGCTTAGAGGTAGAGGTTCCATGAGCTGTAGCTCTATGTGTTGATGTGGATGTTGTTTTGAAAGAGTGCATTTGGGACTGCTGAGGATATTTGTTATGTGTACTTCATCAAGGAGGTCTTTGTGGTTTAGGAAGGTTACATTTAATTGCCTCAGCATATGTGGGTTGATATGTCTGCTTTGCATTGTGCATGTTGGGTGCAGTGCGAGCACTACTGACAGCCTTATTGATATTAGGAGTACTTTTATGTGATCTTTGCCTCCAGTGGCATTGTGTAAATACATCTCTCACATACCATATCAGTTTGTTTGAGAATTAACTGGTTATCAGTAAACATGAGGCTATTTCTACATTGCCTCATCATGCCCATATCCACCAAGCCGGTAACAGAGACAGTAGGAAAGTTCATATCCATGGCAACAGACCCTTTTTTATTGATTAGACATTTGGAGTGAGAATATCAGTCTGTCAGGAGTATCCAGTTTGCAACTATGAGGACAGTGCTTGCCACTGCAAACTAGTTGTCCTGTCTGCAACTAGATAGTGGAGGTTTCAATTGTGCTTTTACAGGAAAATGTCACTCAGGGTGTCTGAATCTTTACAGAGCACTGCCAAACACTTAAGGGGAAACTAATACATAGACCCTGAATATTTAAGGATGAAGTGTTTAGGCAGATATTCTGAAGTTAGAAAGAAATCAAGCAGTACTTAGTGAAAACAAAGAATTATCTTGTCAAGAATGATGAAAAGAGGGGAGTCGCATGAATGGCTACTGCCTGGCTACTACTAATGCTGATCTCAGCACAGCTTCACTCTGTTGGGATACAGTGCTCCTTTGTTTCTTCTCTCACCAGAAGCAAAATGTTAGCACCAATCCCAAAAAGTGAAGCAGGCCACAGTCTGTTTGGTTATCCACAGTCATGTCCCAGATGATGCAAGGGTCTGTAAGCTTTTAGCTTTTTCCTGGTAGATGCCTCGAATAGCAACCAGACCAATCAAGAATGTTAAGCACAGACACTCACTCTCCAACCAGAAAGAGCCAGGAATCAATGCACTCTGCTCCTTCTCTCACCAGGACCAGAATATAAGCACACATTCCAAGCTGTCATCTATAAAGCAGTTATTAGGCTTTCTGGTGATCAGCAATGTTTCAGCTGTGGTTCAGGTTAAAAAAAATAATAAACAGAGCTTCTAAAATAATATTAATTCTTGCAGTATCAGAAGGAACATTTGTAGATTATAGTACAAAGATAACCACAAAGGCATCATACAGAATTTTGTTTCAGTGTTGATACAGTTCACTTGATTATAAGGCTGAGATTAATGTATTGAAATCAGTAAAGAAGGCAAAACTTGAAACTGATGCTATGTTCATTAAATCTTCACCATCTCAGCTAGATGCAAATCTGTCCATGTGGCTGGAAATAGAGATGATTTTTTTTCTACTGATTAAGATTGTCAGATTAGGATGTGGGTTTTGTAGAGAAGCACAGACTTAAATTGGCCCCATTTAATGACACATCTATGTTGCCATTCAACTGTATTTCCTGTTTAGCTTTTGGATATTTAAAGCCAGGTATCCAGACAAACTGAAACTTTCTAATTAGGTTTAAACTGTTGAGATCAACCTCACAAGTACCAAACAGCATCACAATTATTTTAGATTATTTTAAATATGTCATGGAAAGCCTGTACACTTGGGTTTGGTCACCAAGTTTATTTAGTTTTTCTTTAACATTGAAGAAACTAATTAAGACATGAAAGCAGACCTTATTTTTCTTTTATTATTTCTTTGAGTACTGTTGTATACATTGCTAACCTGGTACTTAATTATCTGTGCCTTTGTGGTAGAAGGTAGTATGGTATGCCCGTTAAACCTGAATAGCTGGAAGTTTAACTCACTCATAACTGTAGGTGTGCTACCTGTATCACATGAAAAGGATCACTTGTGCAGGCAGACTTACAATAACATACTACTGGACTGTGGCACATTAGTGTAGAGAACACAGTCAGTGTAGTTAAATATAATCAAATGGCTGAATGTACTACATTCAGTTACGAGATTAAGCAAATGACATGTTAAAGCATAAGAGAAAATAAAGGCAATCACTCCTTCTTTATTCATTGTCTTGTTAGCACTTTTCCACTGCTTTTGTAAAACAACTTTCAGTGCTGGTTAATCAGCAACTAGCATTACAGGGATTCTTACCTCATTAGCTAGAGAACTAGTAACATTAGTTTGTTAAAGTTCCTTTTCATTCTGTACACAGACATTCTTCCCCAGCTTTTCCATCCTATCTTTAATTGGCTCCTATGTCAGTGGTTCTTGATCTGTGCACCCTGTATGGTAAATACACTTTAGCAACTCTCATGTCCCTGCCTTCTTCATGCCTACTTAACTATGCACACCAAGATGCACTACAGTGAATCATTTTTTTCTAATAGACCAGTTAATGTTATTTTTATTTTTAAACACATTATTGAATTAAAACGTGTGATATAGGCAACCTTACATGTATATAAAGGTATATAAACCATAGGGGGAATTCAATAAAGCCTACATGATTTTTTTTCATGTATGCATCGCACTGCAAGGCGTACATGAGAGCGAACATTTTTAGATTCAGTAAACTTTGCTTAGTGGAGTGCAAGCATGCACAAACAGGGAAATGTCCATGCAATGCAAATTTCCACACAAGCAGGTGAATCTTATGCAAATTAAGCAGGTGGAGCGATCCAACAAGCCGAAAGGCATCCATGTAGACTCCGTGTCTATGTTTATAGTGTATGTGGAAATTTTCCACATACAAGAGTCTACACAGACAGAAGAGATGTAAAAGTCCACAAATATGGCCATAACTCCACTGAAAATGTTAGATCTCATACATAAAGGTGCAAAACATACATTGTGGATGTATGAAAAAGGAAGGAAATATGTAAAATGAATAATAATTTTTTTAATAATTTCTGCATGCTTGAGCTATGTGCTGCATTGCACAAACATGCTTAACAGAAAAATAAAAAAACATTTTTTTTAAATACTATTTATAATGTGGTTTACACAAATGTACTGTAGGACCTTGCATCAGGTCTGTACAAAGCTGCAGTCATACTGTTACCCAGCCTACATGGTTATGAACCATGTTTTTTCCAGGCTGTCAGCACGAATAAGTAAGCAAGTAAGGTGCATTTGCTGAATCGGTAAAAGGAGCAACTGTGTCCGCATATCCACTTCATGTAGGCTCCTACATGGTGTTAATATTCCCACTGGATGTGGATGACATTGGGGGGGGGTGTCATGTTACTTTTAGTATTTTTTATTGCTCAGCAAGTGTATTTGCGTGGTGTAACTCATAGCTTAGCATGTTCCCATGAACAGACCACCCAAGTCACAGAGATGACGTAGGCAACTATCAATTAAAACCGGATATATTCAATTAATAATATATACTTTTGTATAAGCTATGCTGCGCGACGCAGTGCATAGTGCCACGTCGATCAATAAAGTAGGGCCTTTAAATCATATCAGTTACATCCTAGGCAGGTGAACTGCATCATAATTAGCCAATCTCACTTGGTGGACCTACAGCAGAATTGTATAATGTATGCATACACCTTACATTCTGATTTTGCCTCAATGCTCCAAACCATTGGAGTACAGACTTGGAAATTTTAACTGAGATAATGCTAAGGGCTGCTGCAGCTATTCTACATCTGTATGTGCTAGATGCTGAAGTCAGTGCTGTTGGTGCTGCTGACAATAGGTCTAGGCGAAGAAAGAGAAGAGTGTTCAGACCCAGGGTAACCTTCCAGGAGCTACATGAGCTGGAGATTGTAGAAAGCTACAAGGTGGACAGGGACATATTACAAGAGCTCAGTGAGCTCTGCCACCCTCAACTCAGAGATAGAGCTAACAGAGGGGAACCCATCCCAGTGGAAACTAAGGTATTTGTAGTCATAAGGATACTAGCTACAGGTAGTTTTCAAAGACCAACTGCGGACATAATGGGGGTATCACAGGCATCTGTATCTAGGATACTCCAATTTCTGGATACTATGCTCCCACATGCCAGTGAGCACATATCTTTTCCCCTTGCTCCAGAGGTGAGGGCCAGTAATATGCAGCACTTCTACCATGTAACACATTACCCTGGGTGCCATACAATGCAGGATCCGTGCTACCAAAAGAAGAAGCACCACAGTGTTTCCAACAGGATCTGAAGAAGTTGGGCTATGTGGCCTGACGAAAAGTGCTTTATGTGATTTTTTGTTTTTTTGTAATAAACCGTATGTTAATTCATTGTGCTTGCAGGATTTATTTGGGCAGTTGGATACATTGTGGTGCTTCTTCTTTTGGTAGCACGGATCCAGTTTGTGTTTGTGCCTTGCCATACAATGCACTCATGTACACATCAAGGTACCATCTGGTGAGCAGGGTGCTACGTTAACTGCAAGGGATACCACTCCATCAACTGCCAAGTCATGTGCAATACCCAGGGGGTTATCATGAATGTGTATGCTGATAACCATGGCAGTTATCACAACTGCAATATCTGGCACATATCACAGCTGTATCGGATGTTTGCTAGGAGGAACATCCCACAGGGCCATTTACAGGGGGATGCTGGCTACACCATGGAACCATGGCTGATGATGCCCATCAGAAATGCACACACACCAATGGAAGAATGCTATAATGAGGCATATGTACAAGCTAGGAACATCATAGAGCATGTGCTTGGGCTTCTGAAGTCACAGTTCCAGTGCCTTGATATATCTGGTGGAGCCTTGCAGTATACTCCAGCCACATTTGCACAGATACTCACAGTATGTGATATGCTACACAATCTGATCCTGCGGAAGTAGCTGCAGCAGGATCATGAAAGAGAAAGGATACACAGCCCCCCACCAGTGCCTAAGTCACCACAGCCACAGTCACAGGAGGACTTGGAGGAGGAGCCCCCTGCTGATGTCCCTGTAGGCAAACGTAGGCATGCTCAGTACACCCTGGCTTAGGCTAAGAGATGATGGATAGCACATTCACTGACAACCTAGGGACCTAGGGACCAAAGTTTATTCCTACTCACATCCAGATAATAAAACTGATGCCAGTCAAATCACACATCCTGTACCTATCCATGTATTGGCTGTGTACTGCTTGCATTAGACAGAGTCAGCCCTGAACTACAGTTGTGTCAACTGCTGCTCTTGCAAGGTAAGTCCATAACCTACACAGTAGTATAGTGAATTGCTGTTATGTCATTGTAGCTATGGACCGAGTATAGTATGCACTCAACTACAGTGGGCTATATGGACAGAAATTACATCCACAAGGGACTACAGACCCCCATTCCACTAACATGTCACCATTTGTATTCAGTAGGCCTCATGCATGAAATATTCATGCAGTCCTACTGAAACAGATTAGTGGTACAGCATTCAAGGGACCTTTTAGAAAGTGAGGTTAAATGATAGTCAGACTAGTGTGTGTCCCAGCAGAACATCGGCTTTTGCTCCCCCACACCTCAAAACAACATTGTCCCCTTGTAACTGACAGTTAGTATGCCACACAGCATCAGGACAGTAATGTACAATTTGAACCTACATTTTATGTGTTAGTTAACTGAGAATATCAAAGTGCATATTTATGCAGGTGATGGCATGATGAATCATCCCCTGTTTGTCAAGTGGCTTCTGTGGCTCAAAGGACTAGGTAGGTAACTTGTGTGATGGTGTTCAAGGTTCTAACCCTGAAATATCAAGATATTTTGCATGTGAATTAGTAATAAGTATTTTTTTTCAGACTGTGACTCGGTGTGTGCTATACTAATATTAATCTATTTCACATATACCTTACACATTTCTGTCTATGCCTCATATCTAAGACTTATTTAAAAAGTCTTAGGTAATATTGGATAAGTTATTATCAGAATTGTAAAGGCCGAGACTTGAAGCCATATATCAACATGCATATGTTGAAAATAGATCTAGTACCACCTGTAACATGATAACATAACAGCTACGAATGAAAAATTGTGCTGTGATGTAATTTATATAGATTTGACAGGGCCATACACAAAACACTGATCAATAAATTAGAACAACTAGGTATTGATGCACTCTTGATATGATGGATAGCTGCATGGCTTAAATATAGGACATGGCAAGTATCATACAGCAATTGGACAAGTGAAATTCTTGGTTACAGTCAGGGTGTCCCACAGCTCTGTCCTAGGCCCAAACTTGTTTAGATTTGTCTTTAGACCTATCATTTTCATCAGAGTTGTTCTACAGTCTGTATGCTGATGACTTGAAATTGGATATACTGATTACATGTGTTACAGATGGGGCATATCTGAAAAATAACTTGACTTAATTGACCATTTGAGTATAGAAGCATAATACGCTGATAAATACATCAAAAATTAAGCATATGAGATTTGGAAAACATAAATAGAAAGGTGAATGTTAAATACAGCACACAGTGATTGAAACTGTAGATTCATTTATGGAGGTGCATATATAGGCAGATCCAGCTTGGGATTTTTCTAATCGTATCATAATCCCTGCCTGGAGTACAGCTAGGTATGGGCTGGAGTCAGTTTATGGAACAGTAAGTCTCTGATGTAAGCAGTGCGCCTCTCATTTGTGCAACGCGCTAACAATCCAAAAATGCCACTGCGCATGCCTGTGCACTTAGTTAAGCAGAGTGCAAATCCTTATATATATATATGTGTGTGTGTGTGTGTGTGTGTGTGTGTGGTGTGTGTGTGTGTGTGGTGTGTGTGTGTATGTGTCTGTACATATATATATATATATATATATATATATATATATATATATATTTATTGTATATATATATATATTTTTTTTTCATATTTATATTAGTATATTTATCTATATATATATATATATATATATATATATATATATGTGTGTGTGTGTGTGTGTGTGTGTATGTGTGTGTGTATGTCTGTATTGCCCTACATACCCAGATCATGGAGAGTAAAGCTTGCACTACAACACTTATAATGTTGGACAAAGGACCAAAATGAAGGGGTCAACATTAGATAATGCACTTACAAAAATGTGGAAGTGCTCAGAATAACGTGCTGTAATTGGAGAACTATTGGGGTAGCTGAAATTCAGAGTTCTGGTAGACTTTTCTCACATCATGCATAAATTTGACAGCAAACCACAATTTAGTGTGAAACACACATAACTGTCAGTCAAACCTGTGTACTTGCTGCAAACATCTGGACAGTGGTGAGTCATACCACAGCTCCCTAAGACAGCATATGGAAACCTTGAAAATGTATGGCATAGTATATGAGTACGTACATATATATTGAAGCCATATGTTTGTGGCTATGTCAGCAACAACACTCACATTCACTACAGCCCCCTGTGTCTGCTGGATTTTACCATACGTACATCAGCTGAACAAGTTGTGT